>NC_062967.1:34853100-34978832 GCF_023119035.1 Salvia hispanica | reverse complement strand
CCAAGTGCCACCATCTGATAGACAACAGCGATGTAAGAAGCTTCATTTTACTCATTCATCAAGTACTTGTGTAGTGTCTCTGTTCGACTCTGTTTCGAGTTTATATTGCTTCTTCTTGGATTTGTACTAATGAGATCCTGTTCCATCCTGTTTCGAGTTTGAGTTCCATGACTTGTTCTTTCAGATTTAATCTAACAGACAGAAGCGATAGTAGTCGTGCAGTGTCTCTGTTCGATCCTGTTTTCGAGCATGCTGTGGGATTGATTCTTCTTCGATCTGTACTAATGAGTAATTGAGTTTGATGACCTGTTCTTTCAGAGTTCGCACGAATGGCCTGGCTTTCCGGCTGGTGTGAAATTTGATCCATCCGACGCGGAGCTGCTGGATCATTTGGCTGCAAAACGAGGCATGGGGAAATCGGAGCCCCACTTGTTCATCGATGAGTTCATCCCAACTTTGAAAGGCGAAGGGGGAATCTGCTGCACTCATCCGGAAAATCTTCCAGGTGAGTTAAGTTAGGCCTAATCACTCTTGTGATAAAGTGATAAATTCAAGTCTCATCTTTATATGTTGCTTTAGCCTTTAGAGACTATGGGAAGAATGTAATGCATTGCTTCTCGCTTCTTTCGACGCCATCAACAACGAAAAACAATAATGTAACGCGTCTTAGCATATGGAAAACCATCCTCATTTCTTTTTGTGGACAAGTTTTGAGATTATCATAAGATTCTAATGGTTTTCATGTCATTAGTGTGTTATAATGTCATAGATTTAATGGTGTAGTGTGTTTCGTGTGCTATTCGTGCTACTATAGATTTCAAATCTGTCGTGCGATTAGAAAATTCGTAGGTTCTAATGAATTGATGAATGTTTGCAGGAGCCAAGATGGATGGAAGCAGTGCTCATTACTTCTATAGAATTACCAATGCATACGCTAGTGGCGGAAGGAAGCGCCGTAGAGTTGGGGATCAAGAAAGCGCATGCGTGCGTTGGCACAAGACGGGCAAAACCAAGGCTGTGATGCAAAATGGGATCCATATAGGTTTTAAGAAAATCATGGTTCTTTACGAGACGTCAAAGAGGGGATGTAAGGACGAGAAATGCAATTGGGTGATGCATCAGTACCATCTCGGGAGCGATGAGCACGAGAAAGAGGGAGAATACGTGGTCTCTAAGATCTTTCATCAGCCCGGGAAGGAGAGTGATAAGATTGGAAGTCTTACTTTGGTGAAGGAAGAGTCTGATGTAAAGGCGGTTCCTGTGATCCCAATGACGCCTAAGATGACTACTCCCGACCTTCCTAGTCAGGACGGAACTCCGTATTCGGATGGCTATTCGGACGATTGTTTCCTTCAGTCACTACTTCAGGTTGGCTAATCTTCTAACCAATGGTGTGAAATTGGAATTGGATTATTCAATTCCAAATCTAGTGCTTAGTATCATAAAATACTTGAATTTTTACACACACTAACACAATGAGTACACATACAACACACTTTTGCTACTCACTCTTGCATTGATAATATAAGATGTTTTTAATCATTCATCCATACGCGTTTACTGTTTCGTTGACTAGGAAACCGAGCATCTCAGCTCACCACATCACGCTTCCTATAGTTCTCGGTTAGAAGATGTTGAGTTCACCACTTGCTTGGATAGAATCACCAAAGCTGATGATTTTAGTCGACCGAACTCCCCATCCTGCAACGAGATAGTTGAGTCTAAAGATGCATCTAGTGACATAAACGCTGCGCACAACAAAGACACCACCGGTTGCATTGGAATAGGCGGGCTTGAGAACTTAGAGCTCGACACTGCACCAGATTTCAACGTAAGCCCATCCTCCGCTTCTATAAATATGTAACATCATGCCTTTTATCTCATTATTCATAGGCTTAATATGTCCTTTCTTATCCCTTAGTCACAGGAGTTGCAGTTTTCGTCCCAAGACAACATGTTTGATATGTTTGGCCTACCGTGGTAGGACTTGAAAGGTCCCATTTTGAACCTCTTGTGGCCCCCGCGTACGAGCAAATAGCTATTAACTACTCCATCTGTCCGTGAATAGGAGTCTCATTTCTTTTCGTCACGAGTTTAAAGAAATATTAAGAAGAAAAGTAGGTGGAAGAAAGTTAGTTGAACATAGGTCCCACTTGTATATTAATTTTAAATGATATGTGAGTGAAATGTGTTAGTGAAATGTGAGACCTCTTTACCATTTATAGTAATTGTAAACCGGGACTCCTATTCGTGAACGGACTAAAATGGAAAAATAGGAATCCTATTTGCGGACAGAGGGAGTATAAGCTAGATTTGATCACAAAGATAGAAGACGAACGTGAGCCTATTGAGACGAAGATTTGAGGTTTTTTGAACTCCCATTGCTATTATCTGTGGAGGTGTGAAATATTAGTTATAAAACTATGTATAAATTCATGTCAAACAATGTTGTTTGTTTGCAACCCTTTTGTAAGAATGATGGATTATCTATCTCAACTTTATTTTTTGTGTATTTGTAATAATATTGCCTTTTGTGTTGTACAAATTGTTGATTTGTTATGGCTGGCTATGATGTTGGATAAAGACTTTCATCCAGAGTTTCCGAGCTCAAGCTCGTTGATGGCCTAGGGAGGCAAAAACTGCGACACCCTATAAGGGCTTTTCTTGTTCACTTATTACTGACGAGATTGTTCCATCATCACCTCTCTTATTAAATGGGAGGACTATTGATACTTATTAGTGTAATTTATGAATATCAATAAACTAATGCTTTCTCTCCATTAAATAACTGACGGTGATGGTTTCATCATCAACGCCCTTATTAAATGGATGAACTATTGATAATGCGAAATTAGTGCTAGGAAAGTAAAATAGGTCGCATTGCACGGGGTTAACACTAGATATTGTTATGTCATTAGTTGTCTAAGAACATATTATATTATGTACAATTTTAACATTTAAATATGTTATGATATTGTTTGTTATTTTAACATATTAACTGATAATAAATAGTTCTAGTAATTAGTACTCAGAAAGTAACTTAGATTGTGCATCACCTGAGGTTTAACATAATATAATGTGCATATTTAACATTTAAAATATATGTTATGATATTGTTTTTTTTTAATTTGTTATATTAATTGAAAAATATTAATTACTACTTGGAAAGTAAATTGGGTCGTGCATCGCTCATGGTGGACATTAAATAGTTCATTATAAACGACATTAAGTATTAAGTAGTTCATTATAAAATCCATGTCAAACTTCTAGTTCATTTTATTGACCGAATTTAAATCTCTACAAGATGTGGTGACGTGTTTTGCCGAATTTAAATCTCCACAAGATGCGGTTACGTATATTGCCGAATTTAAACATCGGCAAGTTGCAATAACTCGCATTCCAAATTAAAATCTCGACAAGTTGCAATAAATCGCATTGCCGAATTTAAATCTCGGCAAATTGCAATAAATTGCATTGCCGGATTTAAATGTAAGTCGGATGTATCGAATTGATGAAGAAGATAAAGCCAATTTAAATGAAAAAAAAATCAACATACGAATCTTTCTGAAAGAGAAAAAGTTTGACAAATGCACGTGCCATGCACGCATCGGTGCAATTTATAACTTTAATTACGATATTTAAAATATTAATTACTATACATATTAAACAAAATATTAATGTGTAAAATAGATTGTTATGAGCTAAGAATCATAAAAACCAATTTTCATACAAATTCGAAAATAATAAAATCCGAAAATAATATAATGACAATTTCACCCCTACATCTCCAATGGCCAAGTCACATCTTGACAGTAACTTTTCAACTTCGTCCCCTAAAACCGTCTTATCAACTGAAATCAAATTTTATTACTACATATTATTAGCTTGGGCTCCAAGTCTATTTTTGGCATCCAACATGCAGCTCAAGGCTCGGAGTCAGCTTCAGTCAACCATGGCCCCATCCGAACCAAGCTCCGAACTTGCAAAAACGCCTTCTGTGTGTGTTCCCGCTCATTAACACTTGCTTACTTAACAGAGTGTAGAAAAATGGGAAAGTATTCATTATTCAACATTCTCTTCGCAACTTCAAATAAGAACGCATTTTTTCACCTGAGAGTTAAATCTTCGAAGATCAAATTCATTGATGATCCAATTTTGATTTAATATTTGACACTTATGCTCTTAGATTCTTGAATGGAAAGGTAAAAATTCAATCTTGGAACAGAATGTTCTTCCACCTCTAAAATTTTGAGCTTATATTGTGCCCAAGAATTGATTTTTTTTAGGAAGAACGAAATCTTTTTCAGTAGGCTTGAGATTCTCTTTCTCTCTCTGTTCAAGAATTGATTTTTTTTTATTTATGCCTTTTTTTTCTTTCCTTTTCTGGGTTATGAAAAACTTTTAAGGATGATGGTTTTTTTTTTCATGTTTGGGCAAAAATGATGCTATTGATGTGAAATCAAGTTAAAAAGGAAAGAAGGAATATATAGTTCAGATAAAGACTTTTTTTGGCATAAGATTAAAATCAGTGCCAAATTCTTGAATTTGAGATTAATATTTGCTATTAAGAGTAATGTGTTGTGTTTTTTATCATAAGAATTGGGAGAAAAAATGAATCTTGACAGATTCTTTAATTAAATGTTTACTAGTTTCGTTACTTTCTAATAAGAATAGACACATGGTTAATTTAGGTGGTTTTGTAGTTTGAGTTTGTTGACAGTGTTGAGTGATGCAGGTCATGGCTGATTGATAGTCGAACTCTCGCGAGGAAGGTGATCAATGCAGGTATCCCTTCTGCTTGTCGGATCAAGGATTGTGGGGCGAATACCTGATGTCCCAAGTGCCACCATCTGATAGACAACAATGATGTAAGGAGCTTCATTTTTACTCATTCATCGAGTAGTTGTGTGTTCAATCCTGTTTTCGAGTGTGTTGTGTGCTACGCTATGGAGTTTATATCGCGTCTTCTTCGATTTGTAGTAATGAGGGATTGAATTTCACGACTTGTTCTTCCAATCTAATAGACAACAGGGATGTAAGAAACCTAAGTAGTCGTGTGGTGTTTGTGTTCGATCCTGTTTTCGAGCATGCTGTGGGATTGATTGTACTAATGAGTAATCAGAGATTGGGTTTTATGACTTGTTCTTTCAGATGTCACACAAATGGCCGGGCTTTCCTGCTGGTGTAAAATTTGATCCATCTGATGCGGAGCTGCTGGATCATTTGGCTGCAAAACAAGGCGTGGGGAAATCAGTGCCCAACTTGTTCATCGATGAGTTCATCCCAACATTGGAAGGCGAAGGGGGAATATGTTGCACTCATCCGCAAAATCTTCCCGGTGAGTTAAGTTAGTCCTAATAACTCTTGATAATGTGATTAATTCAAGCCTCATATTTATATGTTGCTTTAAAAGACTAGGTGAAGAATGTAATGCATTGCTCCTCGTTTCTTTCGACGTCATCAGCAACAAGAAAACAGTAATGTAATGCGTCTTCGTGTTTGGAAAACCATCCTCATTCCTTTTTTGTGCATAGACTGAAATTATCAGAAGATTCAGATGGTTTTCATAATTTAGTGTGTTTTAATCAGTCTTAGATTTGATGGTGTAGTGTGTTTAGTGTGCTGATCGTGCTACGAAATGTACTATTAGAAAATTCGCAGGTTCTGATGCATTGATGAATGTTTGCAGGAGCCAAGATGGATGGAAGCTGTGCTTATTACTTCTATAGAATTGTCAACGCATACGCTAGTGGCGGAAGAAAGAGCCGTAGAGTTGGGGATCAAGAGAGTGCACGCGTGCGTTGGTACCAGACTGGCAAAACCAAGCAGGTGGTGCAAAATGAGATCCATAGAGGTTTTAAGAAAATCATGGTTCTTTACGAAACGTTAAAGAGGGGATGTAAGGTTGAGAAAAGCAATTGGGTAATGCATCAGTACCATCTCGGGAGCGATGAGCATGAGAAAGAGGGAGAATACGTGGTCTCGAAGATCTTTCATCGGCCCAAGAAGGAGAGTGAGAAGGTTGGAAGTCTTACTTTGGGGAAGGAAGAATCGGATGTAAAGGCGGTTCCTGTAATCCCAATGATGCCTAAGACGACCACTCCCGACCCTCCTCGTCAGGACCAAAGTCCATATTCAGATTGCCACTTGGACGATTATTTCCTTCAGTCACTACTTGAGGTTGGCAAAATCTTCTATCCCTGGTTCTTTATATAATTATATGTGACGTTGTTCATTTTTAGTTAAGTTATATAAATCGTAAGGCTCCGTTTGGTACATCAAATTGAGAGTTTGAAATTTGAGCCTTTAATTCCAAATCAAGTGTTGATATCATAAAGAATAAAGGTCAATTTTGGTCCTAAGCATATAATCAAAAAACGAATTTGTTACAAAAATTCACTTTTTGAAAAAAAAGTCCTTAACAAATGAAAATGTCGATGAAGTAGTTCTTTTTTACGGTTACGTAAAAAAACTTACGGTCAACGCTAATTGTGCAGTACCATGACCGTTAGTTTTTCGACGGAACCGTAAAAAAAGGACCACTCCGATAAGGATTTTATTTGTTATGGACCTGTTTTTCAAAAAGTGAATGTTTTTTACCAAATTCGTATTTTGGTCATATGTTTAGAACCAAATTAACCTTTACTCTATCATAAAATACTTGAAATTTTTACACATACTACACAATGAATACACATACTATGCACACACATACACACGAATCACAAACATGCACACGGTCCACACACTATGTACACGCATTATGAACACACATACACACCCACTTTTGCCACCCACTCTTGCATTGATAATACATGATGTTTTTACTCCTTCATCCACACGCATTTATTGTTTCATTGCCCAGGAATCCGAGCATCTCAATGAACCATATCACGCTTCCTATAGTTCCCGGTTAGAAGATGTTGAGTTCACCACTTATTTGGCTGGAAACACCGAAGCTGATGATTTCAGTCGACCGAACCCCCTATCCTGCAACGAGATAGTCGAGTCTAAAGATGCATCTAATGACATAAACACCGTGCACAACAGATGCACCACTGGTTGCAATGGAATAGGCGAGCTTGAGAACTTAGAGCTCGATGTTGCGCCAGATTTCAACGTAAGCCCATCCTCTGCTTCTATAAATTTGTAACATCATGCATTTGATCTCACTACTCATAGGCTTCATATGTCCTTTCTTATCCCTCAGTCACAAGAGTTGCAATTTTCGTCCCAGGACAGCGTATTCGATTCGTTGGACCGACTGTATCGAAACGTCCCATTTTTGCACCTCTCTTGGTCCCCTCATACGAACAATAAGATTTTGACTAAAAGCGAGAGTTGATCGCAGAGAGAGAAGACGAGCACGAGCCTAATGAGACGTATATTCAAGTTTGTTGAACTCCCATTGGTATCAGCTGTGGAGGTGTGAAATAGTAGTATTTTTACTAAACTATGTATATGTACATGTTATTTGTAATAATATTGGCTTTTGTTAGTTAGTGATTTTGGAATTTCTTTTTTATTTTTATTTTTTTGTAATTAATTATACATTAATATAAGTTAATTTAGTCAAAATATCACTAATCGGACGTTGACAGTTATTTTTTGATGGAACCGTAAAAAAAAGGATCAATTTGACTAAAATTTAGTTTATTTTAGACACAATTTTTAAAAATTAAATATTTTGGACCAACTTCTTATTTCAATCATATGTTTATGACCACTTTTGACATTTACTCTTTTTATATAGGAGTACATACTTTTAGCTCTTCATGGTGAGTGGATAACACGGGTTTCAATTTAAAATCGGTAAAATGCAAGAATATTGAAAGGAAAAATTAGTTGAAATATTATTAGTTGAAAATAGAACTCACTTACTTATGAATAAATGTTTAATTTTTGTTGACGGTCCAAAAACAAAAAAATATATTAGGCGACTCTTTAGGATAAGTTCTTGAATTTAAACGGATTCTCTCTCATGATTTTAGCAAAGCCCAGATTGATCATTTAAAAGAAAAAATTTTAGGATGGCGGATGGAGAAAGCCATGGGGTTCGTCAATGGGATGGCGGATGGTCGTGATCCGAGCGTGTGGGGTGTGTTGCTTGGGTCGTGTAGAGTTCATCGGGACAACGAGATAGCAGAGATTGCGGGGAGGAAACTGGTTGAGTTGGATGGTTGTGATGCTGGTTATTATGTTTTGTTGTCGAATGTGTATGCGGCTGATGAGAAGTGGGGGGACGTTGCTCGGCTTCGAGGATTGGTAGAGGAGAAGAAGAAGATGAAGAAGAAGGTGTCGGGTAGAAGCGTGGTTGTAGTAGGAGATCAAGTGTGTAGTTTTGTAGCAAATGATAGATATTGTCAACAATCCAACCATAACTTTGATTTGTACGTGTAGCTTCTTGCTATTTTAGATGGAGTGTAGCTTCTTCTTTTTCTAGATTGTTTTTTATGTGTTGAAAGATCATCAATGTTGTCATTCTTGAATTTTTTTTCCCCATATATATATCCAGTTGTGATTTTAAAATGTACTCCATCTGTCCTAACTACGTTGATACATAACTTTTGGGCACGGAAATTAAGAAATTGTATTAAAAAAGTATGAGAAATGAATAAAGTAGAAAAAATAAAGAGAGGGTAAAGTAGATAGTGGAATTAAATAAGAGTGATTGAATGCTTTATTTTTTTATTTTAAAAAGGAGGTAGTTTAAGTGTTGATTTGGTGTTTCTCTTGTTTGGTTAGCTTTGTGACAGCCATGTAGTATTTTCTCTCACTTAATTTATGTGCCTTTAGTGTAGGATTAGTAGTTAAAATCAGTTTTTAGAAGTTAAGTGAAAGGATCATTAATTATATGTTTTTATCCATTGATTTTACACCTTGGGTAATAGGATTTAGGGAGAGAACAAGTACCTGCTTTCTTTTCACTTTTGGCAGCCATTTAGATTAGATAATATCAGCACTCCACATGCTTTTCATTTAAGCTTTAAGCACATTAGTTAGGGCCTTAAAGTTCACTTTCCTGGTTCCTAGCTTTCTTTAGGAGTTAACCCTTAGGACTGACTCATGCTAAACTTGCAATCAAAATGTCACCCACAAGTGTATGGGGGTATGTAGCACGTGGCAAGTTAAAATTATCGATCTTCGAAGACTAAGTGCCGGCTTGAGTACTACGATGCAATTTAGAACACTATCTAGACTATTAGAAGGAGTTTTTTTTTTTGGTTTTTCTACACTAAGATCAAAGAACAAGTAAGAAAGTAAAAGCAAAAGGAAATTAAGACAAGAAAAAGGATAGTTTTCACTCAAGTTGGAAAGATAGGGATATTGATCCGTTGGTATGGATCACGGGTGTTCACCTAGGGATCATGCTCATCTAAATGGTCTTATGTGTGGCTAGGAAGGTCGGGTTAATTGGTTAGACCCCCTCTCGGGTGCACCTAACACGTTGATCGGCCTCTAAGGTCGGAGTCTCCTCCCTACACTTCGAAACCAACTCCTACAACCTACGGACCCAAGCCCTCTCTCTAGCTATGTCTCTCTCGAGCACATACAACGCACGGAGTTGTTGGTCATTTAACTATCTAATTAAGCATCTTTCAACGACAATAATTAGAATAAGACATATCAAATTGGTACCTAATCAATTGGATAATGAAAAAGCACAACAACCAACAAAACCACCACATAAGACATAGATAAGCATAAATCAAGGTTTATCCCATGGAATCCATACAAGCTTCACCAATATCCCTAAATAAGAACTTAGCTACTCATAATGGAAGCTAAAACAAAGGAAAATACAAGAACAACAAAAGAAAACATAGTAAGAAAAGGTAATAGAACTCCCTAATGTAGACTTGATGTTGGGGAGGATCTTTCTTCTTCAATCTCTTGAAGATGGAAGTCTCCTTGCCTTTAATGACTTGTATCTCTCGATTTTTTCTCTCAATTTGTCGTGGGGAAGGTTAGAGTTCTAAATTGAGTTAGAACCCCTTTTATATTCGGAGTGAAAATCAGGACATTTAGCAAACACCCGGTCGGGTGATTTGTAGGTGATAAAACACCCGACCGGGTTTTCTTCCCGAAGCCGCTATTTTGCAAAACACCCGACCGGGTTTTCCGAGAAATGGAAGACACCCGGTCGGGTTTTCCTCCTGGAGTGGCTACTTCAAAACACCCGACCGGGTTTTCCGAGAAATGGAAAACACCCGGTCGGGTTTCAATATGCTCAAATCTAAAATATTGTTGTCACAAATCAAATAGTGTAAAACTATTAATACATACACATCAAATTAAGAAACGGGTTAAAGAATTCCAACACAGAACCGCCGTAGCCATTGAATTACATAAGCTATCTTCTTTCTCCTCATTTGAATTTTATGTGTACTAATTTAGAGCTTGAATATGATTATTTAGGTCTCAATTTACATAAATATTGCAGCCAAACAAAAAAACAACATATATAGAAAAATCAATTGAATTATATTTGAGTTTTAAAATATACCTAGGTTTAGATAACTAGATTTCAGATTACGCGGCAGAAAGAGTAGAACTGCAACAGAAGGAGAAAACTAATTAAGAGGAAACGATTTATAGAATATAATTTTGTTGAAATCTATCTTTAATTTTATATATTATAATTATAATTAATGTGAAATTACTAAAATACCCCTAGGTTTTTTTAAAAATTAGTGGGGGGGCCATGGCCCCCTTGGCCCCACCCTCCCTCCGCCCTTGAGTGCAGCCCGTGTTATTAATCTGTGGCTCATCTCGAACCGCGAGATTTCCACTGTTTAGGCTAGAGATGTATCTCCCACCTCCCCCTGCGATAGAGCAGGTTGTGGAGGTAAAATTTCTCTCTCCCATTATTATCCCTCTCTCTCTCCTTCATCTTTCCTCTCGGCTCTCATCTCCTATAAAATCTGAGCCATTTTTTTTTTCAAAATTCTTTTCTTTCTAAGATTGTTCTTGGATTGGAGTGATTTTCCAGAGATTTCGATTGGATTAATGTTTGAGGCGATGATGGTAGCTAAACAAGATCTGAACCTCTTTCTTTTCAATATTTTATTTTGATTAACATGTCTTTAATCCAGATATTTTCTGTAAAAAAAAAAATTTGTGTTACTTTATTTTATAAATTTTGATGTGTTATGTATCTTGTCTGCAAAAAATTTATGTTCTTCAATGCAGTTCGTCATTAGTTTGTGTTAAATTCTTCAAATTTTGGATTTGGGTTTTGTTGCTTTTTAATTGTTTTTATTCCTCATAATAAAATTAATTGTTCTTGCTCAAAACTTGTGGTGTTGCTTTTCACATCTGTTCGCAATCTGTTCCTTTTTTTCTCAAAAATTATTGATTCAATGATTTTGTCATATGGTTATTTCATCTTCATAATTTCATTGATTTTCACATTAAATATGGACTGTTTGATTATTAACATAAGTTTTCTTTAATCAATGATAAATATGCTTAAACTTGATAAAATTAAGACTACTATATTCTTAAATAATCAACAAATTAACTACTGATTTAGTTAATAATCCAAAAATGTTTATGGTAATCTTTACATTAGTTTTTTTCTGTAAGGATATTTCTGTAATTTCTCATCTTACCTATAAACAAATTTGTGAACTTATCTAAATTAACCAAACAACATCATAAAAATTGTATCCCGACGTTATCTTACCGGAAGCCCGAAACTACTATCTTCGTCTTTACATTAGTTTTTTTCCTTAGCCTTTTTGACTTAGTCTCTTTTGTTTTTCTAATCTTAGGAATGTTCATGCAAGTTGCTGCTTTGTTATTATTTTTGAAATGTTCTTATTTATGCCAAGTGCAAAAATTTCTCACTAATGCTTTTATTTTTCTGCCAAATTGTCCAGTTTATCAACTTGCCCAGTCTGCGTTTCAGTTTAATTGCTTTCTTCTTATTGTATTTTATTTGCACCTTTAGTTCCAACATTAGTTTAAGTTATTTATATTTCGTAGTTTAGTACTTTAGTTCACACCCCCAATTAAGAACGTGACAACATTGCTAAACCTTTCCAAGTGTGGAAATACATAACGGATGCTACCGTTCCTTGTGGGTTCGACACCCTGACTTACCATATGCTAATTAATACTCCCTCCGTCCACTTAGAGCACGATTACCATTTTTGGCCGTCCACAAAAAAATAAAGTACAATCATTTATGGAAAGTTTTCAACAAATAATAACCATACACATCATTCCACTAACACTACTTCTCACTTACTTTTTCTCCTTCTCTCTTACTTTTTTCCCTTATCTCTTACTTTACCAATTCTACATTAAAACTCATGCCATACACAAATTGCTCTATTTTTTGTGGACGGAGAGAATAATATTTTGGAAAGTGAGAACTTATAAATCTTGTAGAATAGGAAGGGACACGTGCCGTAGGCAAGCGTGCAAAACTTCGACCTTTCAGAGGTGTATATAAGATTTTATAAGAGTTGTTATTCTTGGATAAGTCATACCAATGGATTTTGAAATGTTGTTGTTAGGGTACGCAAAATGGTGCACTTTCTTGGTCTGGACCCGAGGCGCGGCTGAGGGAATAGCGGTGGTGAGTGAGGCGGGCCATAGAGGGTGCATGCCGATAGCCATGGGCCACATGGCAGGCAGACTGTTGTTGAATTTGATTTTCTACTTTTTCCCCCTTTGTATATATAAATAGTACAATTCTAGCCTAATTTGTGGTTCGATTGTTGTGAGTGTTTGTCGTGTGGCCTGAAAGGCTGATCGAGTTATTCATATTCGATCGAGTATTCTAGAGTGGGATTAAGTAGCTTGGAATTAGGTCTTGGAGTGTAGATTCTTGTAATCTTGTTTGTACATTGAATTCAATGTTCTTCCCTTCTCCCATGGACATAGGTTTAATGCCAAACCTAGTAAGCCTCATGTTATTGAGTCATCTTGATTTGCTTTATAAACATTCCGATCATAACAACACTGTAAATTTCGTGTTCTTGAGTCATCTTACATTATTATTTGTTTAGTAATCGTTCCGATCATAACAACCGATGTAACACGTAAATAGTATACGTCTTTCTCATTTATGGATCGACTGTTGCAAGTGCCTTCCATTTCTAAACCAAATGATAAAGTTATAATTTTAATTTCGACATGCATTTATAGATATCAGATTATGATAAATCAGAGCACAAATAAACTGCAAGAACTGGTCACAGGCTCGATTTTTGCCCGAATAACACAGTGCGTAAAATCCTCCTCAACTGTTCTTTGAACCACTATCAATTTGGCTCTAGCTACGGCCACACACTCCACCACATACACTTGCATAAAGAAGCCTTTCTTTGGAAAGAGCCGATGAAAGGAATTCACCTAAGCGGCATTCGTCGACAATGGGTACCACACAACGGTCTGCTCATCGTTACATCTGGGATCACAATAATAAAACTAACAGAGAATAACCTAATCTCACCCAACATTGAAGAAAGCTCTAGCAGTTGGAATTTCCCAACGAGGTAATTATCAGGCAAAAAGGCCCGAGATGTGGAGAAAGATAGTGTGTGAAGACGAATTTGCCCTTCACCAAACGTACACAAACAGTGCCAAAAAGTGCAAAAAATCTTCAAACGTGCGTAACTACAAGTATGGGTACGGCTGATGATATTTATTTTGTTTAGGCACCGCAAAGGTGAGAGCATACAAGTCTAGGGCCTAATTAGACAGTTCACTCTAACTTATAAATCACCAAGAATAAGACCTCAGTGCGAAATATAAACTTCGCATATGTATTGTACTATGTACACTTTCACCGTCTCATAAGAATAGAAACTTTATTGACGACACTGATTTTAATGTAAAGTTGGTTAGTATGAGACATATAAAGAGAAAATAATTAAAGTATTGTTGGTAATGTAATCTGTGATGAAAAAGTTTTCAAAAATAGAAATTGACTAATTTTAAAAGACGGGTCAAAATGACAAAAGTAGACTATTTTTGTGACCTATGGTAAATATTTGGGATTTCAAAGGCTTAAAAGATTCCATTGATCTATCGATTGGAGGGAAAAGTCTTACGAAATAAATTGTGCTTCATCATCATCCGATCAACCCGCACGGTCCGCGAATAGGGTGTGAGGAGAGGATGCATTCAGTATTACTTGGCGCATTCTACCCAGGGTTTGTTAGCCGGCACAGCGTGACCCCCGAGGGGAGCACGCCTTTTATGGAAGGAGTTTTAAAAAAATGTTAGGTGAATCGAAAATGATAATATTATAATCAAATTGATATTATAAAATGTTAGGTGAATTATTTTATGACGTATCATGTGCAGATATAATGAAAGTAACTTTAACCTATAATTATATTCTACCTACACTAGGAAGTAGGAACACATCAATAGTTGGACTAATAATAAAGACGAATGCGTTAAATTGCTAATTTTCTTAACTTGCTAACTTATTTAACTCATCAATGAGTGTATTAAAAATGTTAAAATAAATTGCTAATTTTAACTACATTGCATTGATGCGTTAAAAAATTAGCAAACTAAGAAAGTTAGAAAAAAAAAACCAATTAAAATCCATATAAATTAGAGTGTGTATCCGACAACTATATTGCCTTATTTTAATTGCTGATTACAACGTGTGAGAAAAGGTGTTGCCTTTTCACCTACACAGTTAGGTGAATCATAAATGCCAACATTGACTTTGAAGTCCTCTGTATAAACTCTTTAACTTAGTTTTCTCAGATCCATTTTCTGGCATTATTTATCATTATCATTCTGTGTGTGCATCCGTAGAGAGAATTGTTAATCATGGCTGCTTATGGAGCTCTGGTTTCTCTTATGCATATCATAGATACCCTCAAGAAACATCCTTCTCCTCCCATTTCTATCGACGAAAAACAAGTTCAATCCCTCACTCAAAACATTACCTTCTTGCAGGATTTTCTTGATGGCTATGTTTCCCCTTTTGCTGATAGCCACGAAGCTGATCCATTGGAGCGTCGCATTGCTGATGCAGTTTACGCGGCTGAGGATGTTATCGAATCCCATATTGTGGATCAAATTCACAGTGGATCCACAATCGTTGCAGATCATGACTTCTATCACAATCTACACAAAGTGATAGAAGAAATGGATCTGATCAACAAAGAGGTGAAGAGCATTGCACTTCAAGCTCAGACCAAGCAGAAGCCCGTTGCTGCCTTGTCGGCGTCTTCTCCCACTGTGAAAGAGAACGTGATCGTGGGCTCTAACGAAGTTTTTCTTGACGTTTTGGATAAGCTCACCAGTGATCAACTCAACCGCCAGATCATCCCCATCACGGGGATGGGTGGCATTGGTAAGACCACTCTTGCCATGAATCTATTTGAGAATGCACTTGTTAAGGAGCGCTTTGATATTCGTGCTTGGACTACAATTTCTCAAACATATAATGTTAGAGAAACACTCAGAGAACTTCTTTTTCGAGCTAGTGGATGAGATTCAAGTAGTGATCTTAGTGAGAATGAGTTGGGACAAAAATTATACCAGTTTCTGTTCGGTAGGAGATATCTCGTAATAATGGATGATATGTGGAGCATAAAGGCGTGGGAGAAGATAAAAAATTTCTTTCCTGATAACCAAAATGGGAGTCGAATAATCGTAACAACTAGGCTGTCTGACTTGAGTTCTCAATTGAACGAGTCTTGTATAGTTGGCATGAAATTTTTAGATGAGGCTAGTAGTTGGGATTTATTTTGTAAGACCGTGTTCGGGAAAGAAAATTGTCCAATTGAGTTGGAATATATTGGAAAGAATATTGTGTAAAATTGTAAAGGACTTCCTTTATCAATTGCTACAATAGGAGGTCTTTTGGCAAAATCTGAGCGCACAAAAGAAAGTTGGGAGCGTATAGAGCAAATTTTAAATTCAATTGTTATTAACACTAACGATGGATTTTGCTTGAAAATACTGAGGATGAGCTATATCCATCTACCGAACTATTTAAAGCCATGCTTTTTGTATATGGGTGTTTTTATGGAAGATTACTGTATTCGTGTGTCAGCGCTTAAGAAGTTATGGGTTTCTGAAGGATTTTTAAAACCATGGCGTGGAAAATGTTTGGAAATGCCTGCGCAAGAGTATTTTAAGGAATTGGTTGATAGAAATCTCATTTTAGTTGATAAATTGGTGTTTGTGGGAAACATTAAGTTTTGTAAAATTCATGATATGTTGAGAGATTTGTGTTTAAAAAAGCCGAAAAGGAAAGATTTTACCATGTCATAGGAGATGATCCTCCGGCCAGTATTAGCGAACGTCGAGTCGTTCTTAAAACTGCAGGGTTGTTAGGATCTTTGTCACATACTCGTTCCATAATATGTGAGTATTCTGAAACAGCAAGTGAGGATGAGAAAGTTCTGCGGTCTCGCGATCTTAGATTGTTGAGGACATTCATGGCATGTTATTCTGAGAGTTATTTCCTAGAAAATGTGTTTGAATTGGTGAACTCACGGTACCTTAATATCACAGTTCATGATGAGTCCAGATTCTCTAGTTCAATTGATCTCCTTTGGAATCTACAGACATTGATTATTTATCCATCTTTTCGGAACGATCTACATGTACCAAATGAAATTTGGAAACTGCATCAACTTCGGCATCTTGAATTTGCGGTGGACGAATTGATTCTCCCAAATCCTCCTTGTGACGATAGTGACATTGTCATTATGGAGAATCTGCAAACACTCAAAGGAGTTGCGAATTTGTTATTGAATGAGGAGGTGGCTAAAAGAATTCCCAATGTGAAGAAATTGCATTTAAAATACACTTCGGATCAAATGGAGGGAGAAAACTGTCTAAGCTATCTTCAATGCTTCAGTAAATTGGAAAACTTACGCTGCAGCACCTTTTGTCAAAGTGGTGACTTTTTGCTGAGGATTAATTTCTCCAACTCTATCAAGAAGATAAACCATCATCGACTTGGGCCCGCTCTGATACTATATTAGAAATAGGCCACTCACCCCTTAAAAGGCCTCATAAGGGGGAGGGTTATCCACACTTATATAGAGAAGCTAGGATCATCACCAAACCGATGTGGGACAAGGATATGGAGAATTTAACAGAAATATTGCCTAAAATCGGTCCGTTACCTCTTCTTGCGAAGCTCGTATTAAGATTTGGTGTCTTCAAAACAGGCAAGTGGGAAACAATTGAAGGCCAGTTCCAGAAGCTCAAGTTTCTACAGTTGTATTCATGTGTAGGTCTAGTAAATTGGATTGTGTCTGACAGCTCCCACTTTCCACTTCTCGAGAAGCTTAGTCTCGATTATTTACCCAATCTCGAAAAAATCCCATCTGAAGTTGGAGAAATAGCAATGGTGAAATCGATTTCATTGGATGCTTGCAGTGAAGAAGCTGTGGTGTCAGCGAAAAAGATAGTAGAAGAACGTGAGGATCTATATGGAGAGCAATTAGATCTCATGCATTGTGTTTCTATGTAATTTGTTCGCAAACATTGGACTGCATAAGAAGTAGTAATAAACATGCACTGTGATTCCATGTAAATTGTTTTCAGGCTTTTTTCATTTGATAAATATTGTATTTGCATATGAGGTCTTATTTCTGTCAGTGTTGTTGCTTGCTCTCACTGTGGGGCTTGCTTACTTTGACTCGATGGGGAAGATACACAACATCAGGCCGAAACAGAGGCACTACTCGTGCGTGATGAGCATGCCATGGCAACCTGAGGCGAACGCGTGGTCTGAGAGGCTCTCAGAGGTTGTGGAGGCGAAGTCTGGGGAGTATGTCCTCCTGTCGAATAGCTATGCCTCAGTGCGATGAAGACGAGAGACGTGATGAGCCGGATGGGGATCAAGAAGAGTGGGGGCTGCAGTTGGATGGAGCTGAGAAACAGAGTGCATCACAGGATGAAAGTCATGAGAAATGGAGAGAAATGCAATGGATTTTGCAGCTGTTGAATACTGAAAGAGAATCATATTTTTGAAAATTGTGCTAGCATTATTTGTGAATCAAGAAGTTGCACACTGTTTGAGTGAAGTGTGAATTGAACATCTTTTTGTAGTAGGAGTATAAAATTGGAGCTGCTGATAGTTTTGTATCTGAAATTCATAATAGGTGAGAGGGACATATTAGATTTTTTAAAATGCCATTGGGTTTTGAAATGCCATTGTTTGGGTACGCAAACGGTTCACTTTATTGGGTCGGTCCCGAGGCATGGCCGAGGGAATGGTGGTGCAGAGGAATGATCCCAAGCCACATGATGAAGGCCAATCCGGTAATCTGTGACTCGACTCTTGTGGATATTTGAGGTCTAATCTGAAAATTTGATATGACACATGAATAGTATATGTGGGCCTCTCATTTATAGGTCTGGCTCTGCAGTTCGGTGAATCACAATTGATAATATGATAAATAAATTGATATTTTGGAATGCTAGGTGAATCACAAATCCAATTTTGACTTTGAACTTTTCTGTATAAACTCCTTAATCTAGTTTTCTCAGATCCATTTTCTGACATTATCATGTGCATATATAATTAAAGTTACTTTAACCAATAATTATATGCTACCCACGCTAACATATAGATGAAATACTTCAAAGGTATGCTCTTGTACTTGTAGATCAACACTCCTTGAATATTGCCTATTGCATTTTTCATACATATATATGGTTAATGGATTACTGGGGCTTAGTTTAAGGTATCAAAAGCTCATATAATTTTAAAAATTTTAAGACAAACCTAAAAATACAGTCTTTGTATCAGTTTTAGACTACTACATAAGTTGAGAACTTACAGTATTCTTGTAAATTTAAAACATCAGTGCTAAATTTCCATTAGTCCTAACTCAAATTAAGTACAGCCTACAAAAATAGACAAATCAATAGCCATTCATAGAAGAGTAAACAAAAATGAAGCTCTCTTCACATCAAGCTTCTTCTTTAGGAAGGATCTTGTATACACTATCCCGGCCAACGAAGAAACTTCACACGCGCCTCGTCTCATCCACGCTCGCGCACGCAGTTCCCGGGCAGAAGGTACTTGTACTTCTCGGCGTTCTCCAACAGATAGGACGGGAGGTCAACGGCCGACAGCGAATGAGGGATTGGCCCCATTGTCCCGATGATGTCCCGGAACGTGTACTCCTCAGGCAGCATGTCGTATAAATCTCCCCCCGTACAAATAATGTCTTGAATCCTTTTCGGGTTCAAGAACCGGGAGAATCTCACCCGGTCGCTGTGGCTGTAGGCCTTCATCTTGAAGACGAAGTCGCTTATGTGGCGGAAGCAGAAGCTGCAGTGCCATCCCGATTCGGGGAGGAGGAGGTCCGTTTGGCGGTAGTGCGCGTAACGGGTCCTCCCCTTGCGGTACCTATGTACCGAAGCCCTCCAGCTCAGCTGGTGCTGCTGGAACTCGAACGAGTACAGGTAGTTCCTGAGCTGGAGGTGGATAACCTTAGGAACGTCGTCGCACCACCTAAGGAGGTCGATCGTGTGCCCGCTTGGGATCTCGTCCACGTCCGACATGATCAGCAAGTCGTCGTGCTCAATCCCCGCGACACGGATAAGCTGGTCAAGCGCCAAGCGCTGGTACGCCTCCTCAACGAAGGGGTTCTCGCCTCTGCGGAACCTCCCACCTATCTCGCCGTACGTTAACCTCGCTTCTATAGATTTGAACAGTTCCCTGTGGATTGCGAAGTTAAGGGGCTTTGGAAGGCCAGTGAAAGTGGAATTCGACTCAAGTAACACGTATCCTGTGACATAAGGATGCAACTCCTTCCACCGGATAGTGAGCATGTCAATCTCGTTGCTAAACAGGACCGCGTCATAGACGCGTCTAGGGGACTCGCGGATGCCCCAGCCGTGGAGGCGGCATAGGGTGGCCATCGAGACGTTCGGGTTGTAGTAGTGCGTGAGAGGGACGAAGGGCTTCGGGGGCGACTCCCATAGGGGGCGGAGGAAGTAGGTGAGCTTTTGGTAGTGGCAATATAAGGTGAAGACGCAGGCCGGGGCAACGAGGAGGAAGACGAAGATCGCTCGGAAATCTACGCCGTGGAGGAGGCAACCGAGTTTCGACATGGCTAGAGATGATAGGGAAGTTTGCTGCATAGATAAACACAAGTTGTGCCTAATTAAGAACAATTCAATCCCAACTTATGCTTACAACATGCACTTATAAAAGGGCAGTTGGTTGCTGATATCACGAATTTTGATCAAATTCTTGCTCAATATCTTTAAACTTGGTCATAAAAACCATTTACTTATGTGGACATTGTGTGACATAAGTGGTTGACATGGACACATAAAAAAAGACAAAAAAGATTAACAATGATCATCATATATTAGGTGAAGGAGATGCCACCTAAGTATCGATTCATTGTTACCCTAGCCACCTATACGGCTATACCCCTCCATCTCATCTCCCTTCTGTTGCGTCGTGCATCTGCCTTCATCATTTTGCCGGAATCGTCCAACGTGGGAAATCCACAACAAAAGTGTGACTTTTACGATCGAGTTTTTAATTTGCTAGAAAATCCACAAATCAACCAATCACCGACCAATTACCCTTTTCTGAATACATCAACCATATTCTCTAAAATAAACTAAATACTAATGTTTCTCCACAAAATCCCCAAAATAAGCAATTCATCAAACCAATATAACATTAAATTTCGGCATTTCTAATCATTGAAACAAAAATCAAATCTGCAATTGAAAGGGAGTGAAAGCATCATACCTCATCACAATCATCACTTTTTTTGGAAGCTTTCTCTCTCTCAATGTTCACACAGCTTTCCTTTCTCTCTCTAACCCCTCTTCCTCTCCAATTACACATCAAATATAAAATCGAGATCACATAATCGAAGAAACTATTAAAAAGGGCTGATTTTTAATTTCTCCCAAGATTCAATTTTGTGCATTTTTTCCCCTCAAATTAGTCTCTTTCTCTCTCATGAGGATTGTTGCAGTCTTTTCAGAGAGGGAAGGAGATAGTCAAACAAATGTGCAGAGGAAAATCTTTCAACTTCCTATGTTTACTCAAAAACGAGAATTATGTATGATGGAATATTCATAAATATTCCATACTGATAATAGAAAGGTACGAGGATAAACATGCGGATGATCGCATCCTACGTTGTTCTTTCAATTTTCCACTTTTGTCCTAAACGGATTCATTATTTTTTTTTTGCATTAGGTTTATCAAAAATGAAATTTATTGTGTGTAGTGGAAAATATATTTGCAATTAATTGATGTTTAGCGATATATTATCACGTGTTAAATACTCCATCCGTCCCGGCTAAGATGACACATTTCTTAGCCGATACGGGATTTTAGGAGTTATTGGTTAAAGTGTAAAGAGAAAATGTAGGTGCAAGTATTAAAATATAGAGAGAAAGAAAGATGAATATTTTAATATGAGTGAAAAAAAGTGGTTGGGTCTATTAATTGGAGAGAGTTTCCAAAAAAAGAAAGGTATATCATCTTAAGCGGGACAGATGGAGTAATATGCTACACACCTTACATGAGCTCGACATCCTTATATGAGCACTAACTTCGTTTGACGCACTAATGTTGTTCGTTTTGTTTTGCCAAAGGGCTCAAAAATATACTCCCTTCGTCCCACTTTAGGAGTCCCGGTTGAGTTCGGCACGGGTTTTAAGAAATGTAAAGGAAAGTTGATGAAAAAAATAGTGGAATGTAGGTCCTACTTTTTTATATTAGTTTTATAATAAAATGTGAGTGGAAAAATGCTAGTGGAATGTGGGGCCTAATACCATTTATGAAATATTTCAACCGGGACTCCTAAAGTGGAACACCCAGAAATGGTAAACCGAAACTCCTAAAGTGAGACGGAGGGAGTATTAGCAATGCCAGAAGAGTTTTGGGCATTTTGGATAAAATGAAATGTGAATGTGCAGCCCAAAAACATTAGAACTTTATGCTAGAATTAGAAAGAGAGAGTCCGCAAATTGAATGTTTTAATAGTAGATTGAATAGATATCCATAATGATACCCAAATTAATTGGACATGTTGCTGGTCATAAAGACCATATCTTCACAATTAGAAACACACAACACAAATAAGCTGATCACATCACACAACACCCCAACTTGATCAACAAATTTCTCAAAAAGAAATCACATCAAGATTGGGGGGATAATTGCTTGCTAGTTTCATCTTACAAATTCTACATCTAGCCACCATTATCTAGAAACAACATAGTACTAGCTTCATATGAACACCCTAATCCTCCACCGTGCCACCTTATCCGGTCCAAGAAATGCCATCATATTCTTCTTGCTCAGAGACCATCAACCACATCACAAGGTGGCACACGAGTTTCGTATTAACACCCTAATCCTCCACCGGACCACCACCACCACGCTACCCTATCTGGCTCGAGAGATGTCAAGAAATGGCAAGAACCAGAAATGTCATCCATCATTTTCACATCCTTCTTGCTCAAAGACCAACTACATCAACAAAGTGGCAAACGAGCTTCGTGTGAACACTCTAATCCTCTGCGGGACTACCACCACCACCACGACGCCACCATATCCAGATCCAAAGACATCAAGAAACGCCAAGAACCAGAACTCATCCATCATTTTCACATCCTTCTTGCTCAAAGATCAACTACATCAACAAGCCTGCCACCACGGATCCTAGTTTATACAGCTATGAAGCAAGAACTCAGTAAATCCACCACCACCACCACGCCACAGTATTCGGATCCAGAGACATCAAGAAATGCCAAGAACCCGGAATCACATCCATCATTTTCACATCCTTCTTGCTCAAACATCAAATACATCAACGAGCCCGGCACCATAAAACCTAGTTTATACAGCTAAGAAGCAACTCTACAACTCAACTGATTCAAAACAAATCTCACTGCCCTACCACTCAATTTACACAATATTACAAGTTGAACATCTCCAGCCATTGTACATTTTCCCCTAATTTCTACTTTTTCGTGATTTCAATCAGAAATTAATCAAATTATTCCACTTACCTATCGCTAACAGATGCGAATTGCTCAATTCATCCATCACCCAATGCTTTCATGAGCTCGTCCGGCGACGGATCCCAAATCGGTAGGTCAATTAGCTTCTGCTTGAATTTCCCCTCCTGTGCACTGCACAGCCCTTCCGCCACATCACACAAATTCGTTAAATCCCTAATTATAGCCTCCTGCGCTTCAACCTGCAATTCCAAACGCACAAAATTTAACCTAATTTCAAAATCAGAACCTTCCAGAAACCAATTGTGGACTTACCTGAGCGAGAAGGTCACCGACGACTCTCCGTCGAGGTGAATCCGCCGCCGAAATCTCGCCGGAGCTAGAAGCCCCATCAGAGGAAGTCGTGGGGAGCTCCATCGACTGTTTCGCAGCATTCTGCTCCATTGCAGTCAACGTGTTCGACAAAAGTTCCCACCGGCTAATCTCTTCCAGGTACCTCTCTTTCAACTTCAGCAAGGCCCTTTTCCGCCGCTCGAGTCGGTGCTTCCGCTCCGCCGCCGGATCCGGCGGCGGAGGGGCGGCGGCGGCGTGTTCGAGGCGGGGGCGCTTCTTGCGCTTGTAGACGAAGCCGTCGTCGTTTATGAGCTCCCATTCGTCGGGATTTTCGTGGGCGGCTTCGCTCGCCATAGCTGCAAGCGGAAATTTTCGGTTGAAGGATTCAATTTCCAACAAAAATTTCAAAAAGGTCGAAGATATTTGAGCGGTAAACCTTGAAAAATCAATTTTGTTTTTTTCGTGGAAGCTTAAAGTATCAGATATTCTCATTTTCGCCTCTCAAAAATAGGAATTTGTTGTTTTGGGGCTAAAATTTAATGCTCTTTTCTTGTTTATTTTTATATGGGGTTGTGTTGTTGTGAAATTAAAATAAATGTTATGAGTAAATTTATTAGTTTTTGCCACAAATAACTTTACATTTTATGACATTGAGAAAAATGTTCTCATAGTGTTTATATATTCAATAATGTTAAGAAGACTCTTCTCAATATTATTATTCTTATTACTTTATCATTTATCTACTTTAACTATTTATTATCATTTTTATAAAATGAATATGTAAAAGTGACTAGGATTCATAATGACGGACGCAGGGAGTATTAGATCTCGTCACATTAATCTTTTTATATGGAAATGTCTCAATCTTTAGTAATTATAAATATGCACTCGGCGTTTCAATTTGACTTAGAAATATTCTGCCAAAATAAGTGTTTCAATGTCTCATTCAAGCTCCGAGGCAATTTGGTTTGAAATGGTAAAACCTTCAACTTACTACTTGGAGGAGTATAACACAAAGTTATTATCATTAAAAAAAACAAAAATTGCAATACAGTTAACCAAACTTTAAAGTATCAGTTCAGGCTTAATACTAATCCAGCCTAAACTTTTATGGCCCAAGGCCCACTCATCAATGGGCAATTTGGATAGTCCCAAACTTGGGCCACAAAGTTTTTCGTTTTGCAAAATGCAACTACTTAAAATTTGATAAATTCGCAACATAATCATTCAAGTTTGTAAAAAAGAACTGGCTAATTGTTCAACTTCTATTCACTTCTATTGACTCCAATATTATAAAAACATGTGTATTTTTATACAGTTGTTTGTTTTTAGGCATTGAAATTTGGACAATCTACCACGTATTGAATAGATTTATACCTAATTCAAAGAAAGTCGACCATCGACCTTGATTTGGCAAGTGTACCAACAATTTTCTATATTTGTCCTATAAGGTTAGTCTATTTAAGTGAGCCAAGATTTATTCCATGATAATCATTCCAAGACAGATTATCGATTAGCATGGCTCGAGTCAGAGACTGCTAAATTGAGATGGGAAGATTCATGATCCACTAATAATGATTGTGAAGTTTTTTCATCCCACTGACACTTTAGATTATGATAGACGATAGATTAATACTATATAAAAGTAGGATTCACTTTCCATTAACATTTTCTATCCACTATTTAGTACATTCTTAAAACTCATGTCAACTCTATCAATGTCATATGAAGTAAAATTTTAGATTTATTATTGGTTTGACTTATTAGACATATAAATATTGTCTAGTGGTTATCAACAATAATAGAGGCAAGATCCATTTTTAAAGAACTAGTGTTAACCCACGTGCGATGCACGACGTAATTTTTTTCATCATACTATTTAAATTATTAATTAAAATAAAAAATAATATAACTATGAAGATTAAAATATAAAAATACACTATAAATAAAAATTCAATAAATATAGTATTTATAATGAAACCAAGACAAACACAATTATTTTGACAACGAAGAAGAGAGTGTCAAGAGGACACTTTTGAAAAATATGTTTGAAACAATCATTCATATCTCTCTAAAAAAAGCATAAATCACAATTTTAGCAAAATAATAAATCAACTCATAATATTCAAAACATCAAAATTATATGACCATAAAAATATTCAAATGATAAACTACACAAAAATAACATTAAAGTAATTGGTTTAGGACATTAATTCATCACAAGTGATCAAATGTTTTTTTTACACCACTTAAATGTAATTATAGCAACAATGACGATAGAAATATACAAAAATAATAAATTGTTTAAAGATGAAAATAAATATTATGCATGTCTCGAGTCAATAATATTACGATTCTTCCCTTTCTAAGAATTGTAAGAAATATTGTGATAAAATTCTCGAACCATATATACATGCGCTACTCTAACTATTGCAATCAAAAGAAAAAAAAATAGCAATAAATAAATATAAATTACAATAAAAATTATAATATAAATTGAACTACAAGTCTAGTTGAGAAAATCCTTCTTTCTGCAAGACAAATTACATTAAAGTTGGTGATCTCGGATTGACGTATTATCCCCAATGATGAAATTCTCCTAACGTACATAACATCTCAAAATCGCTAGACACCGATGAACTTGATGCATGGGGCTCTAAAAATTGAGTATACAATGTTTCTAAAATGTACAATACAATGTTGAGAGCTTGAAAGAGAATGGAGAGTGCTTTTGTGGTGTGTGATTCATCCACAACTCTATGCATTTTATAATCACAAAATTAATCAATGATAGATCATGGAATTAAAACATCATAAATTATAATATTAAGACAATGTGGGTTACAAAATTTTGACATTTCTTATTATTTTTGTTGTTATTAGCCATGGATTAAAAGTTATAATGAATAAATGAGTTACTACAAAATTTCAAAAATTGAATAATAATATTAAAATACTAATCATTGTTTTTAATAGATTAACCGTTCCACATTTAACTCTAGTTTGACGTAAGTCTCTGAATTTGAATAACACGTTTTCTTCATCATTTGGCCATTGAGTCATAAATTGTAACATCATTTGATCCAAATTTAATTTAAAAAATGCCTAATTTTAGTTATGTCTAACGGTTTGTAATTAACGCATAATTGGCCGTTACAAATAAAAAACATGATTTAGGTATATAGACCCAAAGCTTATAAATATTCAAAAGCTTACCCAAAACTTATCAATATTTAAAATAAGGTCAAAACTCGTCTTTTATATATGTTTATATTAAGTTATCTACAAATCAATAACGAAATTCGATTTCCCACATTATTAGCAAGTGACCTCCTACAAATCGGCAACAAATTTAAACATCTAAAACTATGAATTCGATCCTTGACTTTATACATAGATCTGCTTTTCAATTCGAAATTAAAATTTAAACATCTAAAACCATGAATTCGATCCTTGACTTTATACATAGATCTGCTTTTCAATTCGAAATTAAACAAAAATATATTGACACTCCATGATACATAAGACTTTGAGTGCCCGCAACAACTTAATATGTTAATCACATGAGAGATTCCCACTAAAAAAGCTCCCTTTTTCAATGATTAATCTTCAAAAGAGAGAAGCTTCCAGCTCCATTCCAATCCAGAATTCATTTAATATTCTTTTCAGAAAATAGATAATAATAAATCTCAACAAAAGCCAAGCCCCTTTTTTGGTAGTTTCCTGGTAAATTCCCCCCTTTCTGTAACGGATTATGATGAAATGCTGAAAAAGACTCCACCTTTCGCATCTCATCTCTCTCAATCCGGTAAGTGGGATCTTGAAAAAGATGATTGAATCTTCAAAAGTTTCAATTTTGATGTTTTTGGCACCTGTTGATGTTGAGAAAAATGATGGGTTTTAACTGGGATTTCACATTTTCGCTTCAGTTGCAAGTTTCTGTGTGAACACAAATATTTTGGAGTTAGTCACTGTATATATGTGTGATAATTATGGAGTAATTGCAGATAAAATGGTAGGTGTGAATTGGTAAGAGCAATTTGAAAGAGACTTTTTGAATCTTTCAAAAGTCGCCTTGTTTTGAATTTTCTTCGAATTCACATTTTAATTGTGAAATTTGTATGATTATAAGAGTTTTCCTGCAGTTGAATAAATGAGGCATCTGTTATTATTGGAGGATTTGGTTTATGCTATTTTTTGTAGTAAAGAGGTTATTAGATTCTCTGCTTTTGTCTTGTAATAAATGGAGTTATTATTTTTAGTTTGAGATGCTTTGTGTCTGAGCTTTTAGGATTTTGAATTGACAGGTTTCATTTGATAATTGTGGAATTTTTGGGGGATTTTTGCTGATTTTTTGATGGGAAACAAGAGCTCGAGCCCTAGAGCCGAGGGGAGTTGGAGGCAAGCTTCAACGACTCGGTCTAGCTCTTCATCTGGATGGCAGCACGATTATGGTCAGGCGACGTATTCGCAGTATGCACAAAATTATCCTAAGCCGAACCAACCGTCAAGAACGGGTTCTACTTCATCAGGGTGGCAGCATGATGGTGGCGTGAACACTGGATCGTCGAATTCACGATATGATGATCAGGTCCCACCTGTGGCGTATCCGTATCCAGCGCCATCAGCAGGGTATCCGCCCGTGGAGCAGTTCTACGCTTCGCCCCAAGATTATGCGCCTCCATCACCTGCCCCGGCCCCGTACCGTATGCCTGCTCCTCAAGTGCATGCGCCACAAAAGAGGCTTGATAAGAGGTATTCGAGGATTGCTGACAACTATCGTTCGTTAGAGGAGGTATGTGTGTGTCGGAAGACCTCAGAATTGGCGGTTAAATCTGATATCACGTGTCTTATGTTTGAATACTGTTAATACTCCATTCAATTGAATTGGCTGGATGTGAAATCCGAGAAGCGTACCTTCCCTAGACAGGGAAGGATTAGCTTCAACATCGTGTCTGTATTAAATACACGTGTGATTTTCACCTTCGATACCAGAAGTTTGGACTAAAGTGATGGAACTATTCGAGTTCTCAAGTACCATTTCTCTGACAAATCTTCCTTTGAGAATGAATAAGGAGAGTATATGTGAGATTACCCTACTCCCTCCGTCTCATTCAAAGCGAAACAGTTCTTTTTCAGCATGAGATTTTATGCAGTGTTGATTAGTGTGTTAACTGGGGAGAGAATAAAGTAGAGAGAGGTGTTTGCATTTTTAGAAATGTGTCACTTTGATTGGAACATTCGAAAAAGGGAAATGTGTCACTATGAGTTGGACGGAGGAAGTATATATCTTTAAAATGGTGATAGAGAAAAATAATTTTTTGTAAATAGAAAGGGCTTGGAATTCTTTCTTTAAAATGGCTTATCTAAATGTTATGATGTCTATAATTTGAGTGCTAGGCAAAGCATACAAATAGTTGTCGATGATTTGAAAGCCAGATTTACGTTGAAGTAGAATCGAGTGGTGAAGTTATTCTTATCTGTACGACCTTATGTTGAGTGTGTATAACTTTCTTGTCTCTGTTGTCATTTTCTCAGAGATGTTTCTTTATACTTTTAAGATATATGAGAGTCTTGTCAAGAAGATTAAAATAATGGAACGAATTTCTGCAGGTTACCGAAGCTCTTGCACGAGCTGGCCTTGAGTCTTCAAACTTGATTATCGGGATTGATTTTACTAAGAGCAATGAATGGACTGGTAGGTCTATTTATCCGCATAGATTAATCGCATTACTGTAACTTCTGGAGAAATATTCTTAACTTGGTTCCGTTTTTAGGCAAGATATCATATAACAACCTAAGCTTACATAACATTGGCGATGGTCTGAATCCCTACGAACAAGCCATAACCATTGTAGGGAAAACCTTGGCAGCTTTTGATGACGACAATTTGATCCCTTGTTACGGGTTTGGAGATGGTACTATATTATATACTACTAATTTTTTCGTCTTTTTAAACTTTTCATTAATGTTGTAATTTGAATGTTTTAATTGAACTTGACAGCATCAACTCATGATCAAGACGTATTTAGTTTTTATCCCGATGGAAGGAATTGCAATGGATTTGAGGAAGTTCTGCGCCGTTACAGAGAACTTGTTCCGAACCTGAAGCTTGCAGGTTCCGTGTTTTGTCTATCTTGTGGAGTTCGGTGTTAAAATTGTATATATATATTTTTTTTTGCCTTACGCTTACTTTCCCTGCAGGGCCCACATCATTTGCACCGATAATCGAAATGGCTATGACTGTTGTCGAGCAGAACCGGGGCCAGTACCATGTTTTAGTGATTATTGCCGATGGGCAGGTATGCTACCTTCATACATCGTTTATGTTAATATAGTTCTGCGTATTTTGAAATATTGTGAAGTTCGAAAAAAAGTTAGAATCGAGGAGCATGGATTGTTCGAGTTCTAACTGCCACACAAGATGAGGCATCTGTGTTATTTTTCGGGATGTTGTGTTTGAGGTCCTAATATCGTGCTAACATATTTCGACATGTTGGGGTTCGGTTCCTTATGTTATTTTACACCCGTCTCATTTATCTCATCATCTTCTTAGGTCACGAGAAGTGTTGATACCGATCACGGTCAGTTGAGTCCACAGGAGCAGAAAACCGTTCAAGCAATAGTCGAAGCAAGGTAAATATCCGTAAACACGAGCTGTATTCTGTTTCTCGACTTTGGAGTAAACATGTTGAAGTAATGTTGCAACCATACCTGCAGCCAGTTGCCTCTATCAATTATTTTGGTCGGGGTCGGAGACGGCCCTTGGGATACAATGAAGGAATTCGACGACAATATCCCTGCAAGGGAGTTCGATAATTTCCAGGTGAGTCCCGTGCCTCGTATTATATACCTTTATTTCGTTAGTAATTTCCATTTTTTTCCACTGAGACACTCTCCGTGCTCGTAGTTTGTCAACTTCACCGAGATTATGGCTAAAAATACGCACCCAACCCGAAAAGAAACGGAGTTTGCTCTTTCAGCGTTGATGGAAATCCCTACTCAGTATAAAGCAACGATGGAGCTCAATCTGTTGGGGTAATTTTCTCACCTCCGTTGTTTGTTCATCGTGTATGTACCTGCAACGATCCCTTTTGGTGTATTTACGACACTTCGCTTACTTTCCGTGTTTTGGGCATTCCAGTCGAAGGAAAGGGAACGTTCCGGAGAGAATTGCACTTCCTCCTCCCGTCTATGGCGCAGCAGCATTTGGCGGAAATTCAAAGCCCTCACCCTCGCCCTCGCCAGCAGATGCCTATCAATACAGCTCTAGTTCGTACTACGACTACACTGCTCCTCCTGCTCCATCTCCTCCCGCTCCGTCTTCTAACTACGAACACCAGGTAAATATTTACACGCATTTTTATACCCGGTAAAATCACGAGGAATAGTTCATTTCCGGTTTGTCCTGCACCTTCCAAAATTCAAAATCATGAAGTTTCAAAAATTCTCAATTGTTCCATTTGACCAAAGTTATTTTATTTACTTTTTTATATTTTAGTAATTAGGCTCAAAACAATGTCGTTCAGTCATTCACGTCATCACATTAATACATGATTGCGCCACTATTCATCCACATCACCAGAATTTTAGACGTGTACGCCAACTCAGCATTGCATTTACCTGAAAAAAAACATCACGGGACGATTGCAAATTTACCGACAATTTATCAATAACTAAATTACGAGCTTGTTTTGCAGATTTGTCCCATATGCCTCACTAATCCAAAGGACATGGCGTTTGGCTGCGGCCATCAGGTAAAATCCACTTTGATATTTTAATTCGAATGCAATGGTGATTGACGAGGGCACTGATTTAGATATCTTGTGCTTCTAGACATGTTGCGAGTGTGGACAAGAGCTTCAGCTATGCCCGATTTGCAGGAGTCGAATAGACACGAGAATAAAGCTTTACTGAAGCCCCGGGAGGTAGCTCGTCCGATGCAACGTACGTACTAACCCTGCCACCTAATTCTTTATATTGGTTGTCCGCGTTGTACAAATGAAGCGATAGAGCCTCGTTCAAATTCTTTCGTTGCCGAAGAAAATACGATGAAATGTGAGCAAGAACACTGCTTGATTGAAGATTTTTTGCTGCCTTGAAGAAGATTTGTTTGTAAATATACTTTGTTGTTTACAGTTTGCTGTGCATCAGCAGATGTGAATACATTTATTTTTTGGTTTTTTTATTATCACTCTGGTGTAATTTTTTACATAGGTTTTTTTACCTTCTCCTTTGGAAGCACTGTTTGTAACATACTAGCACTGTATGATAGTGTTATTTTTGTGCTCGGTTGCTCAAAGTTAAATTGTCCTGCCATGCGATACTAATCGTTTGGAAAGATCAAATTTTAATTTTTTTTTTGGTGACATGCGAGTCGTGGATGTACACCGATTCTTCAAATGTTATCTAAATAGATGTGAAACGATGTCATTTCTATCATTATTGTCCACCGGCTCTTCAAAAGGTAGATGTGAAACCATGTCGTTTCCATCATTATAATCAATGTCACGATTTTTTTTTCTTTTCAATTTGCATCATTATCGTTTAGGTTTAGGAATTCGTTTGTTTGGATACGTAGGATCGATTCGTGGTTCGCAAGTCTTTGCAACGTGGAAGTTTATCACGATTCGACTCTTTTGATACAATTGCAATCTATCTATAAATATATAAAGCCACCGTTTTGGCTATCCATTTTTCTCGCTCAACTTGATGATTTTTTTGCCAAATCATGTGTTAAAATATTAAGAACCGTTAGCAAAGTTCTTGTTATAATAAAGTTTTAGTTTAATTAGCAAAGTCTGAAAGTGAGTAGATTGATTAGAAATCAACAGAAAACTATGGTTTAAAGTACTACTCCACTTAATATTTCTTTTTTAAAGAATTTTCCGATAAATCGCATTTTTAAACTACTAAAGTCGTGTTGGAAGATTGCTGGCTTCCCCTTAATCTCTTTCTTCCCATTTTCAATCCCCTCCAAAAACCCTAATTCAGTGAAAGCATGAACTGAATCCTGCAAATTCTCCGCCTCTAACAATGGCGTCTTCATCTCTGCAGAAGCTAATCAGGAATCAATCCCGTCCCGCTTCCGCATTCTTCACCCATTTCGCCAAACCCCCTTCCCCATCGCCCCCTTTTCCTCTTCCCCAAATCGCCAGACCTAACGATCCGATCCCAAATCAACCCGCATTTGATCATTTCAATCTCAAAAACCCAATCTTCGGCCAAGTTTACTACCCGACTTTCTCGTTCGAGTTTCTTCTCAACCACCCGGTTCCTTCACCCGCGTTGATTCCACCCGAATCCGACGACGCGATCGTGATACGAGCTGATAGCGTGAAGAAGAAGAGAAAGAAGAAGATGAATAAGCACAAGCTGAAGAAGCTGAGGAAGCGGCTGAGGAGGAAGACGAAGACGTGATTCCGATTATTTCGCGGTTTTGGTGAGATATTGTTTCGTTTTTTTCAAGGCAATCTAGTTCATGTTATTGTTAATCTAGGGCATCAATAATTTGTACATTTTGCGATGAGAATTATTTGCATTTGCTGTGGAAATGGATGTGCATCTCAGAATTCTTGTGTTCCTACTTTTGATTGATTGCCAATATATCGCGATTTCTTTGCTATGAGTTGTGATTTTAGGTGGATTTGTTACTGTTTGTTTATGTTCTGTGAGTTGATTGATGTTTTGTGTGTGGTTTTATACTGTTTTGCAAGATTTTAGATTGAACAAGAGCTCGATTTCTTCGCTATGAATTGTAGTTTAGGTGGATTCGTTACTGTTTGTTTATGTTCTCTGAGTTGATTGATGTTGTGTATGGTTTTATGCTGATTTGCAAGATTTTAGATTGAACAAGAGCTCGGGATGAATATGTGATTGGACGAAGGTGTTTGATATGTGAAACATTTTTCGTACTGCAATTTAAGTAAATGAAATCAAGAAATTAGGAAAAAAAATCGAAAGTATCTGACTGGGAAATTGATAATGTATGAAGATATGCTCTAAACAGTCCATCCCAAACGTTGTTAGCTTCCTTAAACACATTTTGTAACGATATAGGAATCAGAGGAAATGTTTATATGTAATCGATACATTGTTGGGTAGAATGGCTTGTTCATTCATCGACCATTTGACTATAAGTATCAGTTAAGATCAGTCGTTCCTTCTACTGTTTGGGTGGAATCTTATGAGGCTGTTTGGGTTTGTGAGATGATGAAGAGCGTGGTCGTGGACTCTAGGGAAATATGAGATTGTTTCAGAATCATAAGGCGACTTTAGTAGGTTAACAATAGGCCTTGTAAGGATTTACGCTTCGCTAATTCGTGCTGCTCTGCTTGCTTGATAAACCAGTCCCACAAGATGGAGTCTTTAATTTATTGAACTGATGATATGATTGCTACTGAAGCCTTAGGATACATTAGAATGATTTGTTGTTGGTAGGTGAGGCTGATAGCAATAAATCATCCTTCTTAAAGGTGTACTCGGGTGAATAAAAGGCGGAAATTTGTTTACTAAGTCTTTTATGATATGCTCATTAGTGTTATTTTAGATACAACAGTTAGTGTGATAGGGAATCATTCAGAAATCGAGCGAATCTTTCACCTAAAAGCTGGGGAGACTTTTGGTCCGAGCGAATATTCTAATTGTCTTTGGATTCGTGATTATGACCGAGGACCTTCCTTCCTCAAGTACAATTCATTTGCACTTCCCTCACTCTGCTTCTCTGTACTAACCTGAATCCGTTAGTTAGGCCTCTTCGATCTGAAAAATGAGTCACACTATCGCCTCGTAGTAGGAAAGTGATTCTGCATGATTTCAACAGTTAAGATTGCCATTTAGATTCTGAAGGTAACCCACTGGTACAAGACTACGAGGATAACGTATTTAAGTTCCTCGTTTTATGCAGGTTGTTCTAGTCTGAACCATAGTTACATTCAATCATAGCCAGGAGTTTAATCCGAGGACTTTTCCCTCGGATCAACATCACTGCAACCGGAAATTTCATGAATTTTTCGGTGGCTTGACTTCTCATCTGATGTGTGTGTGTGTGTGGCCATGGCTTTGACATATGGAAACTAGAAATGTTTTCACATGGTTTGTATTACTTTGTTTGGCATTTGTTGAACTTTCATTTCATACACACTCAACCTACCTCTATCCCAGCTATGAAAAAAAGAGAGGCTCCCAATTTTAATTTGTGTCACAAAATAACCATTTATATATTATTATACTCCCTCTGTCCACTATTGATTGGTGTAATTCGAATGACAATGACTATGGAAACCAATTGAAAGAAGAATCACGTGTGTGAGTTGGCCAAGCGTTAGAGAGGTTAATGTCAGTGCAATGGTTCGGTAGTGTGTCTACGTCGTCCACAGGAAAGCTTTAGCTATTCTTTATTGATGTAATCTCCAAGAACGAATCAATATCACACATACAAATTCAAGTACTTGAATCAATGTCTATACAAGAATGAATCTACAAAAACTCGGTTGGAAGATCAACTAACCCGACACTAAAACGATCATTGGCCCCTAGCCCTCTTCGATCCAATTAATCATTTTATTATAAAACTAACATATAGTAGGATTTATATTTACTAACTTTTCATATCCACTTTTTTACACCATTTCTTAAAAACGAGCTGAGCCCAATCATGGCCGGGTGTAGTAGTGTATATACTACTTATATCACCTTCTTAAAATCATGCAAAAAAAACTACCAATAGTTTATTTAGAGATAAATCACAAACACACAACTAACTTTAACTAAATCCAAATTTAGGCACCTTCAAATACAAAGATGACCTTCAAAATAGGCCTACAACCTCACCTCAACCATTCACATATATGGTAAAAATGTAACTATAAATCTCCATCAAATCTTCTCCAAACTCCCACCCCTTCAATCATTTCTGCCGTATGTTCTCTCTGTAAACTTGCAGAGAGAAAAATTGTTTCAAATTCAAAAAAACATTTAAGAAAAAGTGGTATATATATACCTTAATAAATCTGATCTAAATTTCAATTAATTCAAACAAAAAAAATGGCCCGCCAAATAATTGTGATCGCGTTGATCTCACTCGCCGCCTTCGCCGCTGTCGTCTCGGCCCAATCTCCGGCCTCCGCGCCATCTAAATCCACCGCAGCCCCCATCGCTGCGCCAAAATCTGCACCGGTGCCATTCGCAGCCGCCCCAGCCCCGAAGGCGGCAGCTTCCAACGCCACCGGAGCGGGAATCGCCGACGACGAGACCGATCCTCCGATCCCCTCCGATGAGCCCACCGAGTCTCCGGCTGACTCTCCGGCCGACTCTCCTGATGCCTCCGATGATGGATCATCCACCGACTCGAGTGACCAGACGCTGCCGGCAGCTGGCGGTGCCGCCTCATTGGAGTTCTCTGCCGCCGTCGGCGCCACCGCGGCCGCCGGATACTTCCTTATGTAATGTGGTTGTTGCGTTGATTCTATAATTTGTTTTATTTGGATTTAATAGATCATTTGTAATATTTGATTGAATATCTTTTCGATTTCTTAGAATTTTGTTGATTATATGTTGTGTAACTTGAGTCTATTGTTCGATTTTTTTAATAAAGACGATCAATAATGATTACTCTCGTTTATCTTGGTGACTAGAATCCAAATAACAAGTTTGGTCAAATTTTAATTTATCACCTAAGTTTAAAAAATGACTGCTTATATGACATTTTTTTCAGTTTATCATGACGAAAAAGAATTCCAGCATGCTACATGTACTAATTTATTGACGTAGCATAAAAATTAAAAACATTGTTTAAGTAGTCAAATGTTTTCGGCTAGTATTTTCTGTTTGTCACATCATACATGCATAATTCCCAATCTAAGATCATGAGATTAAGAAAAATGTCAAAGTTACTACATAATCGATTACTTTAGGTTGCAGGATTGACTGGGGATTGCCTGTTTTTTCCGACATTTTTACCATTCTGTTTTGTTGTTAGATGAAGTTAATCTTCTTGTTGAGTTTATTTGATACTCCATCTTATATTTTTCGAAGAAGCATAGTTAGACATACAATATTATAGATACAGGAGCGTTTACAAATTTGAATCATATATATACTTCATATTTAGGTACATCGCACAAAAAGTTGTGAATTTGTAATACATGTATAATATACGTTTAATTTTGTTTAATATGTTAATTAGTTAAAACAATTTGTAGCTATTATAAGTGTATTGTTATATTATACTAATATTTGGTAAGCTCAATATTAATTCATCTGTATATAATTTAGTAATTCAAATGCAATGTTTATTATATTTATCTATTATTATTAATAGTCTACATGCGTACGCATTCTTACAAATTTTAAATGTAACCAAATTATTCTTACCTATTTTAATTTCTATATAGTATAGTTTGGTACAATATATATTACTAGTATTAATAGATTAGGATAGATTTGAAGTAAACCTGTATCCTTTTTCCTTGATAATTTATTTGAATATTCATGATAATTTTCTCTCATTTTTAAAAATCTCACAGCTATTTGTTCGATTCAAAACTAAGCTACCGACTTACTAGTATTAAACTATTGCTGCAATCATCACGGGGCTTATATATATGTTTAAAGTTTGATAACCAGTTGTTCGATGAAATGGGATGACTCCAATCCATTGGAGAAAAGTCTCACTACTAATTTTGACATATTGAATTTATTTTCGTACTATTCAGCTTTTTACTTAGATATACGAAAGTTAGATAAATTGTTGAAAAAATCATTAAGTTTGATCTAATGTATCCCGCACTATAAAATCAACCGGAAAAACTGTTAATGTAGACTCAAAAACAAATATTTTTGGTGAAATTGTATCGTAAAAAAGTCATAGATGTCGTCGGCGGTGAGTTAATAAACGACATAATCTATTCGTAAAGAAAATACTGCAACTTATTGAAAAACACAATAATATATTACATGCAGACAACTGAATCCACACTTTCTATTTTAGGCAGATTTTTAAAAAACCAAAATTCATGGATTTTGTAGCATTTTGCCCTAAAATTTAATGGTGATAATCCGCATGTCATGGAAGATAGATGGTTTGCTCAAAACGCTAGACACATTTAGCTTTCACTTCTCCTAAATTAAAAAAAAAAATTAATTTACAACTTAAATTTGACATTCAACATTAAAATAGTTAAATAGACAAACCTCAACCTCACCTAAATATCCGGCAAAAACACAAAAAAAATTCTCACTATCTATATATTTGATCACATCCTTTCCAATTCATCAATTTTCCTAAATATTAAAAAAAAAATAAACTTGCAAAAATAAAAAAAACTCAAAAATAAAATGGCATCCCATGTTGTTGCCCTTGCTCTTGCCCTAACAATCTTGTTAGTCTCCGCCAACGCAGCTCGGCCGTACATATCGCCGGCCGTGTCCCCGTCCAGGTCCTTCTCCGGCCCCGGAGGAGCTCCGATTCCGCTACCCAGAAAAGGTGCATTCGCCACCGCAGCATCACCGGGGGCGGGAGCAGGATCACCAGCTGCATCCACCGATGGTGCTGGGTCGGGCGATACGCCGGCCGAGGGCGCCGCCTCAGCCGAGAAAGTCTCTGCCACCACTGTCGCCGCCGCCGTCGCCGCCGGTTTCTTGCTATTTTAAGTGGAGTGTAGCTTCACCTTTTTTCTAGATTGTTTTGTACTACTATGTGCTTAAAGATCATCAATGTTGTCATTCTTGAATTTTTTTTAAATATTTAGTTTTGATTAAAAATGTAGAAGTTTGAGGGATACATACGCTAATTCATGCAAAATGTTTCAGCTTTGTTTTATATTAGTACAAAAAATTTGAAGTTTGCATACATATACAAAAAAATTTCATTCGTGTTTTATCTTAGTAGTACATTCTATTATTTTTGTTTGAATATAGTTAACTCTTTCTCTACGTGGAATACAATATGTTTCATCATTGTTTTATATTGGTATAAAAAAATTTCATTATCATATTGTTCAAACACACATGAAAGAATGTAGTATTAAATTGAAATACGGATGAAATTTCAAATATTTTGTATAAATTTCAAATATTATGTATGAATTGTGTAATAATCTGTTTGAGGAATGCGCATTTTAGGTGTTCTTACCTTTATTTTATGTATTAATTAATTGATCTGACGTGAATTAATTGCTCATATATATGTCTGAATTGAGATACTAAATTTAAAAAATAATCAATTACATAAAAAGTTACTCCCTATTTACCCCCGCAGTTTAAATTCGGAATTACTCTGGTCTTAAATGAGAGTTTCTAGTTTGAATTAATAATTTGAAATTACTTTCGATCGGTTGTGAATGATAATTTTTAATTGAATTCTAAAGTCCGTAAAAGATCCAACTAATGAATCTCTTGAATCAAATTAAATATATAACTATAAGAATCTAATAAAATAAAAAATTATAAAAAATCAATCAAAATATATTAGTAAACAAAAATTTGTAAAATAACCTAATTAATGACCTCTGCCTTTTAACTGATCTTCTTCCTGTATTAAATATTATATTTTTCCCACGTAATTTTGCTATAAACTAAAAAGCGATAGCATTGCTACAACACTGCAATATTTTGAATTATTAGTCATAATTATTAATTCATTCATCGTTTGGTAATTACATTACAATTTACATTTATAGAAACAAATATTTATATGTTTTCCGTAAGATCCAACGGACCTATATATAATCTTGATATTAATGACATGTCACGTGTGATATGAATAACATAACATATTTACAATGAACCAGTTATAGTAAATAATTCAACGCATAAAAATCCATATAGCCTAAATTAAATCATTAACTAGTACTATAAATTAATCAAGAAAATGTAAGGAATTAAAGCACACTTCCTCATCAACATGGCCATGAAAACCAAAGTTTTGGTGTTTCTATTAATTGTTTTTGTTCAAAGGGCTGCCCTATCAAAGGCCACATCAAGATATGAGGTTTTCATATTCGATGAATTATCTAAAAAATCTCCGATACTAACAACTCATTGTTATTCCGGAGACAATGATTTGGGATATCATAATCTTCATGATCATCCGTACCATCAATGGAGTTTCTATGCTAGTATGTTCAAAACGATGCGTTTCTCTTGCACTTTTAGATCGGGTGCAAGACATAAAAGATTCGATGTGTTCAATGCCAAAAGGGCACATATGTGTGAAACGGGTTTGGCTAATGTGTGCAGTTGGATTGTGAAGGATGACGGATTTTATTTTAGCCCCAGTGAAGAATATAGATTAGGCATGACCAAAATGTATAGTTGGGAGTGACCAAATTCTTCATATGTTAGGTGTTTGTTGAAATGCTAATTAATGCATTCATAAGATGGCATTGTGTTCTTAAGATTTATATTTTTAATCATATATATGTGCGAGAAAAATTATTATTAATTAAATGTAATCTCTTTCATATCAACATATGAAAGAGATTAATATATTTTGTGTCCCTGATATTTGATTCGACATTAATTAATGTTAAAGCAATGAGATCGAATAAATTAAAAATAGGTTGGGGTGGGCGGAAATGCTCCTCCATCAATAACTATACATATTTATATTAGGGCTAAATTTAGTATTTTTAGGTCATAAAATTAACTACCCGCATAATTAATTATTATCGATGTTGTCATTATAATTAATACTCCCTCTGTCCCATTAAATATGCAACATTTGCTTTTGTGCACTTGTTTTGGAAAAATTATAATAAATAACTAAAGTGGTGAAAAATAAAGTAAGAGAGAATAATGTAGAGGAGACTCCCCTTTATATTATTCTCTTTTTTACTTTATTTTTTTTTCCACTTTAACTATTTATTATTATTTTTTCTAAACATGTGTGAAAAAGCAAATGTTTCATTTCTAATGGGACAGAGAGAGTACTAGTTATCAAATTAAATGGTTTTATTAATTGACCTAATTTTTACTAAATTATTATTGTGATCAAAATTAGTCATTGGAATCATCGCATGAATTTCTTATGAACAGAAAATAAGTACAAAAAATAATTTAAAATATAAGAAGGAGAAGACAAGAAGTTGTAGGCATATACATACATGAAAGGACAACACATCCTCTTTACAAAACAAAAAATTTAAAACTAATATCATGGCTTCATTTACATTACATGGAATATACCTATACACTAATGTATAAAATGAATTGGCATTCATCATTTTACATTTTACTTGAGCCCAAGCCCACATGGCTATATTAGACAAAAAAACAAAGTCCTCCCATGCTATAATCAATGATTGATCCAATAACGAAACTCGTGTGGTTGAATATAATGAAGACAACAATTGTTTTGCAACTGTAGTGGTCAATAGATGACGGACAAAACAAAAGTGAACTCTTCGAAATGTCAAAGCGGAGCTATTGTATAGTGACTCGGCTGACCTTGATCCCATGCATCTAGAATTAGACACTAATTGGGCAATAAGGCGGGCCTCCAATGATCCGGGTCCGGGTCAACCCGAGTAGCTTGCCTTCTTTGATAGCCGGATCTTCTAACATGAGAACTTTATCCTTATCTCTTACACCAACCATGTGCAAGTGTTCATTATCATCTCTCTCTTTCCCTTTGAATAGTAATCTTTGCTCATGGGGTTCCAATTTGGTCAATATTGATAATAGAATCTTTAATTCCCCTTAATAAATAAATAAAAAATTAAGATTACTAAAAGGGAAATTGACCATATCTACTAAAAAAGCACCAAAGTGTACAATATGATTACTAACATCTTTTTCAAAATGAATTGAATTTTTGCATTTTTTGGCAAATTGATGAAAAAAATCATAAAATTTGGTAAAATTCCACTCATTTCTTCAATTTTAAAAATCAGTAAGAAGATTGGATTTATTCCCAATCATCCCACGATGAAACTTAGTGAAATTGTTTCTGATATGGTAGCCAAAAAATCATATGTTGACGTCACTCTCAATGAGTTAAACAATATCGTTTCGTTTAGTTGGAAAACCTCAACCATATACTATTTTGCACATAGGCAACCAGAATTTTTGCTTCGAGACAATTACGAATAAATTCAAATTTCATGATTTTTCCGGCTGATTTTTAAAGTTTCAGGAAGGAGAATGATGTTACCAAATGTGGAAGTGGCTTGGATTGGCAAATCGTGCCATTTAGAGACAGTTGAGACTCTAATGGTGATCATCGTCTCTTCTCCGACGCCGCCGTTTTCTTGACTATCTCTTTTCTGAACAAGCATGCCGCCGGGCCTGAGCTCCCATTTGATTTCTCCGCCGCTGCCGGCGGCGGGGCTTACTCCGCCGCCAAGCTTAGCGTTGCTTTTGGAGAATCGCTTTGATCTTAATTTCATCATTTTCTCCTCTTTATTCTACCTCTCTTATTGGATGGGGTGGAATGGGTAGTTATATATTTGAAGAGATCAAATATGTGGATGGTACTCCCTCCGTCCACGAATAAGAGTCACGTTTTTCCATTTTTGTCCGTCCATGAATAAGAGTCTCGGTTCATAATTACCATAAATGGTAAAGAAACCCCACATTCCACTAACTCATTCCACTCTCATGTCATTTAAAACTAATATATACAAGTGAGAGACCTTTATTCCACTAACTTTCTTCCACCCACCTTTCTTAACATTTCTTAAAACTCGCGGCATTTAGAAATGAGATTCTTAATCGTGGACGGAGGGAGTATTTGTGATTATTAGTAAAATGCAAATTAGCCAAATAATTAAATTTGACATTATTTCTCAATTATTTCATAATCCCATATTTGAAAGGAAGTTGTGTGTGATATGTAGTCAGGAAAATACTATGTGGATAAAATGTTCGATTATTTAAACAACGTTGTTTCATACACAGTCATATGTCACGTCATTGATGGAACAAAAAAAAAAAGTTACTGCTTTTAATCAAAGTTAACGTTTTAGATTAGACACAATTTTTAGCAAAAAAATAAAATTGAAAGTCATTTAGAAACACAAACCGTGTACTTGTGCTAAAATATTTATGTAAGTTTTGATATTTTTAATACACTATGTTGGTATCAGAAAAACCATGAAAATTGTTGTTATAATAAATTGAAGATCTTACTCATTTGTTGATATTTTATTTATTGTTTATCGAAATCTATAAAATTTAATCACATCACCTATTTTAACATCTAATGTGTGGAATTTGTCTTAGTTATGTATTAATATTTAATACAATGCATTATAACATGATACATGGAAATTAAATATAATTAATAAATTTGACATAGGTGAGACATGAAGCACATGGAATTGTAGGGGTGGTGGTTAGTGAGCCGCTTTTGCTTGATTAACGGCCCAATTACTATCCATACCCAACAAACCTACATAAATTTCTTGATCAACATAATGTTGCACCAAGAATTGAATACTAGAGCATCTAATTATGAAATAACATGAATCATTCAAGAAAGCCAAATAAAAATATTACACACAAAGAAGATTAAGGGTCTTGTCCCACAAGTGACAACCCCACTTGTATATTAGGTTTTAAGGGACTAATGATTCTTGTGTGGCTTAAAAATTTGAGAAGACATGTTTGGGATTTGAGTTACGATCTGCTATGTCATCTCCCTTAAAGCCTATATACATTGCTCTATTTTGAGCACAAATCATGTCGGCCAATTTGCCATTAAATATTGTATTGATAAGGAATTAGGCCTAACATCATATTTCAAAAGTGTCCTGAATCGAGAAATCCCTTAGATAATATTCAAAACGGGGTCATGTTCTATTTTGCATTTGAGGAAAAATAAAACATACTGTAGTTTGTAATATAAATTTGATGAGTATTTATATGCATAACCTATTTGAGTCAAACGAATTTATCGGCCCAACTTATGCTATTCAATGAACACTTTAGGGTGGACTCTTGCACTACTAATTTCTTCATAAAAGTAATAGCTAATAATTTTTTAAAAGGCTTTAAAAATCAATACTATCAACTAATTATAATGTCTCTTTTTTATTAATATACTAACATAAATTTAAAGATTGTGTTACAATAGCCTCGATTTCAAAACCTTTAGCGTGCTTTTACACGCTACAAAGTGTAAGCGCACTTAGCTCTTCAACTTGTAAATCTAAGCTTGAATCATGTTTATATATCGAAAGTATAGCTACTTATGGAATCATTATTGGATCAAATAGTCATAACTTGTAAAAACCCAAATTATTATTAAGTCACCATCTTAGGAGTACTAGAAAATTAATTAGATATATCAAACATCGATAAAAATAATTGGTGAATGTAAAAGGGAGCCTCAATTTCATGTCTCCCAAAAGCCCAATAACACTACCAAATCCAGCCCATTTAATTATTGAATTAAAACAACAAAACCTAAAATTAAATAAATTCAATAAAATTTCCTCTCACTTCTCTCTCTCAATTTCCGGCGAGCACCATTACCGCCGCCGCCGTCTTCTCAGCCTCTGCTCAATAACACCAATAAGCCTTCGACATTGTTCATCAGGTCAATTTCTTCTTCTTCTGAATATTTTTGCTTAGCGATGCCCTAAATTCATTGGAATTTTTAACTTGACAGTGAAAAAATTGAAAGGAAGAGATGAGTGATAAATTCATACAATAAAATTGTTTTTTTGGAGCTCAAATTATAGTACTCCTATGTTGGCTTCTATATAGAGATAAAAATTGTGACTATTTTCATTGAACTTTCTTAGCTAGCGAAAATTGTTATGTGAGAAATTCAGCTAATGTTGTAGAAGATGAATGAGCTTGGAAATTTTTAGGTGTGGACAAAATTGAGATTGAAGCATTATTAGTACTTGCAGTTGTAAATGAATTCCAAAACTTAAATATATGAAAATAATTTGTTGATTTGGACGGCCTCTCTGAGTACTGATTAGATTTGGAAGAGTTATGCCGCGTACAACGACAGTCGAGAGTTCCGGCTGCCCTCCGCTTCGAGCCTTAACCTGTGATGCTCTCGGCCTCATCAAAGGTAAACACGAGCCGACGTCTCTTGTTTGTTATTCGAGTTTTGTGCTGAAATTGGTTGATATCCTGATTCGATTTTTTTGTCACACAGTTGTAGAGGCCCGTGGGGGGCAGAATGGAGATGCTGCTAAAGTGGTGGAACGATGGGGCGAGCCGGACGCCTCCAAATGTGTGCTTTCAGCTTCAATTCTTGATCGAGAGTCTCATCCGGTAACTACTTTTTGACCTCTTTGGTTGTTGGTGTTAGGTTTTGATTAGAAACGAAAGCTACGCTTAGTTTACACGCATTTGTTAAAACTAATCAACAATGATGATAATATATTTCGTCATATCTTCTAATCATTCTGTCACTTGTATTGCATGGAAATGTGCAAATCTTGCAGCTGATCGGTATTGCAAGGAAATCCGGATCTGTAAGTTTTTATTATTCTGCTTCTGGAGAACCGTTTGTGATCGATGTATTGCATACTGAGATTTTATGTGATTCACCAACATAAGTAATAAGTAATGTCTCTACATCTCAGGTTGAAATTATTAGTGCTATAAATGGGGATCTTCAAGTTCAAATTCCGGATCTATGTCAGCCTGAGGATGATTCCATTGTTGGAGTGCATTTGTTGCAAAAGCATAAATCAGACTCGTCATCTAGGTATTGGGGTTATAGTGAATGTTAATGGGTCCACCCCGATTCTTTTTCCGTGGTTTCCTTCTAATAATTACCTCATGAGAAATCAACTCTCGACTTAGGTCATGCGCATTGCTCGCCTCTACAACTAAAGGACACGTGAGAATGGAATCTGTTAAATTAGGCAAAACTCCAGAAAAATCTGTTCGTGACCCTTCTCCAACAGTGTGGAATGTATGTGGATCGGGTAATATTTTGTACTCAAAAGTGAGTGAAGATGAAAACCATGCCTTGTTCGGAGGGTAAGCTTCTCTTTTTGAGTTTCCAATCCTAAAAGCGAAATGAGTAGTTGGTCGTTTACAGTACGTTTTGTCATTTTTTATGTAACACAGGAAGGGTGTTGAAGTTAACTTATGGGATCTTCACAAACAAGAGAAGATCTGGACTGCGAAATCCGTAAGCATCAAGTTATCCGTTTCCAGTATGATTGGGGAGATAGGCCCGATTGTTTAAATTAAACATATTAACGGTTTGATTTATCTTTGTGTAGCCCCCTAAAGACAGCCTTGGAATTTTCACACCAACTTGGTTTACATGTGCAACCTTTTTGAGTAAAGACGATCATAGAAAATTTGTTGCCGGGACCAACTCTCATCAGGTATTTAAGCCATGCATCAACTGTTTTATTTTTAAAATTTGTTGACGGGACCAAGCTTTGTTCTAGCACATAAGAAAAGGAAACCTATGTTGATAACCTGAACGAAGTTTATTAATCTGGCAGGTTCGGCTCTATGATATCTCTGCTCAGAGAAGGCCTGTGATTTCAATTGATTTCAGAGAAACCGCCATTAAGGCTGTTTCCGAAGATATCGATGGAAACACAATATATGTAGGAAATGGCTCAGGCGACCTTGCTACCTTTGATATTCGTACAGGTACTTTAAGTAAATTGGCAATATAACAATGAGTTCTGTAATCTCTATATATCTACGTTTCTAAACATTCAATTTTTACTTTAGTTAAAGATTATTTTTTTGCATAATGTTGCTCTTCTATATGTACATGATTCATTTTTCTTCTTATTTTGAGTTTTGACTAGTTGTCTATGTGAAACAACGTTTATGCAATTTTATAGACATATGGTGGTGTCATTTTTCTAATTTTATCTTTATTCAATATGTTTTAGGGAAACTTCTTGGATGCTTCATCGGGAAATGTGCCGGAAGTATAAGAGCCATTGCTAGGCACCCTGAGCTACCTGTGGTTGCGTCCTGTGGTGAGTATTTGTTCTTCCACGTCCCAGTTAGGCACCGATGTTATTTTAAATTTGTGGAGATTAAGTTCTCCTCGGATCCCTTATAGCTCAAAAACTTAATACTCATAATCCTATTGTACTTTTCTTTTATTCTTGTTTAATTCATGTAAAAAAAATCTTGGAGCTTGTATCGTCCTATATCCTGGAGATATCGTTGACCTGGATCTTTGGCTCTTGTGTTAGGGCTTGATAGCTACTTGCGAATTTGGGATGTACAGACGCGACAGCTTCTCTCAGCGGTATGTTCGTGTTATGATTAGTAAAGAAAATGCTCTGTAACGGATTCTGAGAATAAGAATTTCAATTTTCACGTATCTTGTGACGGGATAGAAAAATTGCATGTGCTGCCATCCGTGCTCGAAATGTTTTCATCTATAGCTTATGACATTACATTTAATTTGATACCGGGCTAACTGTTAAGCTTTGAACTGATTGCAGGTTTACTTAAAACAACATCTCACAAGTGTTGTCTTCGATTCCCATTTTCGTAGCGAAGGTCTGTACTGAACTTCTCCTTTCTCTTCCTTTTGCGTTTTACAATGAAGCTCGTTACTCCCAAGTTCGAAGTGGTTAACATTTTTCTGCAGCTCCCGCACCACAAGTCGAAACTGCAGCAGAAGAAGATAAAGCAGAAGCAACACCAGTGAAACGGAAGAAGGAGCATCGCGGAACTAAGAAGGCGAAATCAAAGAGTAGCAAGAGGTCGAAGCACGATGATTGAGATGTTTCTGACATTCCATCAAGGATAAGTTTTGACACCAGATTTTGATGTTGTAGTAAATTTTTGGTATTGTTATGCATTTCCTTTTATTTGTAGAAGTCATCATCTCTGCGGAGCTGATATTAGTGAATTCAGACCTAATTTTATGAGAAATTTTTGTATTTATAAAACAATTTCAGTCACATCACAAAAATCTAAGCTTTATTTGCAACATATTATCAAAATCCATTGAAAACTATAAAAAAGTTCTACTACAAGTATTAAACATAAAAAAACTACAGATAAATGAGCTCTTAAAACAACCCAAAAACTGAAGATATAGAATCATAAGAATCAATCAACTTATATGAAGTCATTTTTCTCTGATATTTTCTTCTCTTTGCAAATAATATCAATTTGCCTTCGAATTCTTGAAATAAAACAAAAGAAAGTTGTGTCGAACGAATAAATGGACTAAGGAAATTCTTGCTCACATTGGACGATTTATATTTATATGCATCATGGTCTCGATTTATCGAAACTATATTTTCCTGCCAAAACTGTGCCAGGTGGCATCCAAAAAACTGTCACTTTATATATTGATAGATGATAGATGCTTGCTTACGTTGAAAGCAATTAACAATATTATATTAATTTTTAATTGAATCTCACCAATTTGTGTTATTATTACACAGACTATAAAATATAATTATGAAATCAATTTTATTAAACATTCTTATATCAGCAATTTTGAAAATATATTTATTATACAATGCAAGCTTTTAATATTATGTTTTTGATAATCTTATGCACCACTCATATCGACATGGGATAATCGTAATGTGATGTACCGAATACGGTAAAATATTTTGTTTTGATCAATTAATTTAACAAAAGTCAAAAGTTTATCTTGTCACATCAAAATATACTTATTACTTATTAAGTTGATGATCAATTTCAAAATCTTACTAAAAGAAAAGCTTTTCCAATATTCTTTGCTTCCAAACAACAGCAGAAAACTGCTGTCACAATCTGGAGGGAATTTCCCTGCAGCAGTCCGACAGTTTTCAAGAACCAATTTTTATACTAACATATCACCATTTTCATCTCTTCTTTGCCATTTTCAAAGTTTTTTGTGCTTAGGTTCTGAAATTGGGCAACTCAAGAGGGAAAAAAGCTGTCTTTTATGAAAAAAATCTCTTATTTTGGAGCAGTTTTGGTTGGATTTGATTAAAGATCCTAGAGAGAAATGGAACCCCCGATGGGGTTGTGGGCTTCTTTGTGGAGTTTCATACGTTTCTTGCCTTTCTTCATTGGCCTTCTAATTCTGGGAGTTCTCAAAGGTGGAGTATTTCCTTTTTTTTTTTGTTGCTTGATTTAGGCAGTTGTAGTTCCTTCTTTTTTTTGGAATGTTGGTAACATTTGTGTTTTGTAATGATGGCATGATTGTTCATCAATAAATGCCTAATTTGGGAGTTATTTAAGAGTTAGATGAAATGGGAAGTTGTGAACAGAATTAGAGATGGATGTAATGTGCATTTTAGTGAGACAATATGAGAATTTCCCATTTGAGAACTATGGATATATTTCACTTTGTTGGGTAATTCATACAGAGTGTGATTGAATATATGCATGTTTGTTGAATTTAGGTAGTTGTAGTTCCTTTCATATAGGTTGATGTTGGCAACAATTTGCCCGGGTTTGCCGTGTGTGCAGTAGGTGTGTACTACTCTCTCCATCCGCCGTTAAATGTCTTATTTTGACTCGACACTAGTTTTAAGAAATGTAAATGAAAGTGAATGGGAGAGCGTTAGTCGAAATTTAGGTATACTTTTATATATCAGTCTTATAATAAAGTTGTGAGCAAGATGCGTTAGGGAAATGTGGGGTCCACAGCCAAAATAGTTGTAAAAGTGAAATGATAGCATAATTGCATAATTGTTCTTCAAGAAATGCCTAATGTTTCAGTTAGATTCACCACTGGTTTTATGCTTGAGAAATGGTGGTATTTTAGTGTTAGATGAAATGGAAGTTTTGAACAGAAGGCATTTTGTGATTCTCCATTTGGGAACTGTTGTGGATTTATTTCGCTTTGGTGGGTGATTTTTCGAGTGGAAATTGCATCTATGTTTCAAGAAATGGATCCCTTGCTGATTCCGTTTGTTGTCTCAGGTATTATGATGTTCCCGGTGGTGTTTCTTGTTATGACGTTTGGCATCTCTGTGATAATACTCGGTCTTTTGCCTATTCACTGCTTTCATACCTATTATTGCGTTTTGAGGTACGTTCATACTAACGTCGTAGTTCATACACTGAGACCAAACTGATGCATCCCTGCTATTGCAGCACGAAACAATTTGGTCCCGGTTTGAAGCTCGTGCTGTGCATTTGCATTCCCATCTTTGTAATAGCATGGCCCCCCGTTGGAATTGCCTGTGCCGTCTTTGGTGGTGCAGCGTACGGCCTGCTTGCACCAATGTTTGCCACGTTCCAGGCAATCGAGGAAGGGAAAACGGACAAATTCTATCACTGTATTTACGTGAGTGAATCTCTCCATGTTGAAGTAATGCTCCTGTTTTCCCCTCGTGGCTTCGAATTATGACTTTTACTTTGCAGGATGGAATTTGTAGCACTCTGAAAGGAAGCTTCACTATTATCCGAGACTTCTTAGATGTTTGTTTCTTTTCTTATTTCTCGATTATGGATGAGCTACGACGTCAAGGACCTGCAGAGGGGAAACACTATGAGATCAGGTCTGCTTTTTTTCGATGCTGTTAAAAATCGCGTCTTGAAAATGTTGACAAATGACAGGTTCATTAACTTAATACTCCCTTCGTATTTTAAGAAATATGGAGGAAAGCGGATGGAAAACGTTAGTAGAATGTGGGTCCCGCATTTATATAGTATTGATAGTTTTATAATGGAACGTGAGTGTAATGATTTAGCAGATTTAGTCCTCGTCAGGAACTCTTTGATAAAAATCGGTTGCAGATGCAATTAATATGAGTTGTATATCGTGAAGTTGCTCTACTCGAGATTCCGAATATTGGTATTGGTACTCATGTTAGATAATAAAAATGATCTACGAACTTGCAACAAGATTTTGTAGAACGCAAGGAGGCACATAATATCATTCTTTCGGTAATGTCTCATGTAGTTCGTTGAATTTCTGCTCTATATCGCAGGTTGATTTACGTTCCCCAAGCTCTAATAGCTGGGGTGCTCGGTGCATTTGTCGATTTTCCCGTGATCTCAATCATAGCTCTGTGTAAGAGCCCTTACATGCTTTTCAAGGGCTGGCATCGTTTGTTTCACGATTGCATCGGACGTGAAGGACCATTCTTGGAGACTATTTGCGTGCCATTCGCTGGTCTGGCCATTCTACTCTGGCCGTTGGCGGTTGTAGGGGCCGTGTTGGGCTCCATGGTGTCGAGCATCTTCTTGGGCGCTTACGTGAAATTCCCTTTGAACGCGCAACTTACTTTTTTCGAACGAAATCTCATCATGTTTGTTATATCAATTTTCAGGAGAGGTCTTTCTGGTATGGATTGTGTTACATTGTTGCTTCGGTTTCTATTTACGACGAATACAGCAACGATATCCTCGACATGCCCGAAGGGTCCTGCTTTCCTAGGTTCCGACATCTGTGACTTAGCATCGTTTCATAATCGATTATCGAATGTCCAAAACTAATTCTTTCTTGTTTATGGGAATTCGTACAGACCGCGTTATACAAAGAAATCGAAGATGCCTCCATCGCACACTAACTCGTCCACTTCTATTTCACGGCCGAGTTCTTTCAAAAAGGCGCCCTCACGAACGAGCTCTCTAATGCCACCTATGGTCGAGTTGAAGCCTCTCGAGGTATATTTTTGGTACAGTTTGAGAATCGTAAAACGAGAAATTACTAACTTTCGGTCTTATGATGCCTTGTTTGAGGAGTGCCGGCGTCAGGGTGGAGTGATGGCTTCGGAAGGGATAATAACCTTAAAAGATATCGAGGATGACAAGAACGACAAATCTGGTGGTGGAGTGCTAAGCGTTGGCTTACCTGCCTATTGCATTCTTCAAGCACTTCTACGCTCAGCAAAAGCTGACATAACTGGCATATTGCTAAGTAAGCGATCCATCTATGTTTTTTGGACCTTTTTCCTTTCTGTTCGAGAAAATACAAGACATATAACGGATTTTGGCCTTGTTGCTGTTGATGCAGGCGACAACGTGACTGAAATATCTTCATCGAATAGGCCCTCAGACAAGTTTTTCGAGTGGTTTCTTAATCCGCTCATAATCATCAAAGACCAGATCAAAGCCGACAAACTTTCTGAGGAAGAGGAGCAATACCTTGGCAAGTTGGTTTTACTGAGTGGAGATCCGGTAAGGTTGAAGAACTCGACTATTGGCTCAGTTCCTCAATCCGAGATTAGACAAGCCGAACTTGATGCTATTGCTCGAAGGTAAAGATTATATAGTCCAAAATTCTTTGAAAGCTGTTAGACTCTGTTATTGTGTTACTTCTGATTCTTGTTCTGCTGCGTGCTTTTGAAGACTACGGGGAATCACTAAATCTATAACAAGATATCCAACGTTTAGACGTCGTTTTGATGATAGCACAAAGTGCATTCTTGACGAGCTTGCTAGGAAGAACGAAGATAGCGGAAAATCTGGATACAAGAAAGACTCGGTGATGGAAGTGAAGAAAGGAGATTACAAGGAGTGCAACTCGAGCCGGCCCAACTTCTTTTCCAACACGGGCAACACCATCTACACTCTTAACCGGACCGGTTTTTTCTACTTCATTAGCGGCTCGACCGGCCACTGCGAGATGGGGCAGCATATGATCGTGTTGGTCGTGGCACAGGATGGCTCTGATGGAGCCTCCCGTGCTTCGGATTCGGATTCAAACACAATCAAAGTTTTTTCTTCATTTGGATTTCTTGTCTTTTTATTTCTTTTCTCATTAGCTTAGTATTTAAGTTAGGGTATTATTAATGTTTATTTCTGTATGCTTCTTATTCATTCAAAAAACTGTACAAGGACTAGAGCTTATATAGACTAGGTTATCTCTATACATGGTAAACCTAATTTACATTTATTTGCATTCTAACTATGGTATGATTTGATTCCATATATTGTGCTCCTGATCTTTCGTGATCTCGCGTGATTTCTTTCCAACACTCCCCCTCAAGTTAAGTAACGGGATTCCCGATACTTAACTTGCCTAGTACCTCTTGAAACAACTTTGAGTTCACCGCCTTAGTCAGAAAATCCGCTAGTTGATCTTCGGACTTGACATATGGCATCTCAACTATCTTTGCTTCGATGTTCTCCTTTATGAAGTGCCTATCCACTTCCACATGTTTGGTTCGATCTACCGGATTTTCCGAGATGCTGATTGCCGTCTTGTTATCACAAAAGAGTCTGCATGGTTGGATTGGGCGAAGATCTAACTCGCTCATGAGTTTCCTTAGCCATAATATCTCTGTCAACCCACTTCTAATTCATCGAAATTCTTCCTCTGCACTAGAGAGTGCCACCACTTTCTGTTTCTTGCTCCTCCACGTAACAAGGTTACCTCCGACAAAGGTAAAATATCCGGCGGTTGACTTCCTGTCGTTCGGGTTCCCTGCCCAGTCGGCATCAGTAAATCCATGTATCTCCATGTGATTGTGTTTCTCAAATATGAGCCCGTGCTCAGCTGTCCCCTTCAAATACCCTTCAAATACCGAATAATTCTCAAGACTGCCTCCCAGTGTTCTTCTTGAGGTGCATGCATAAATTGACTCACCACTCCTACATCATAGGCAATGTCCGGCCTTGTGTGAGAAAGGTAGATCAATTTCCCAACTAGTCTATGATATCTTCCTCTATCTGTCGGTTTAGCTCCTTCCTTTATTTGTAATCCATGATTCTGAACCATCAGGGTGTCTGCTGGCTTGCAGTCTAGCATCCCAATCTCAGCTAGCAAGTCCAACACATACTTCCTCTGATTTATAAATATCCCCTTCTTCGAACTTAGGACTTCTATTCCCAGAAAATACTTCAAAAAACCCAAGTCTTTCATCTCAAATTCTTGAAACAAGTTCTTCAGCTCAGCTATCTCATCTGTATCATCTCCTGTAATGATCATGTCGTCGACATATATAATGAGGCACGTGATGTTACCATCTTTCTTCTTTAAGAACAGAGTGTGGTCGGAAATGCTTTGTTTGTACCCATATTTTTTCATCACTTCGGTGAATCTTCCGAACCATGCACGTGGGGACTGCTTTAGCCCGTACAATGTCTTCTTCAGTTGGCAGATTTCCCCATCTTGAAATTCTTCTGTGAATCCAGGCGGAGGTTCCATATAAACTGGCTTTGGCAACTCTCCATGAAGAAAGGCATTGGTCACGTCAAACTGATGAAGCGGCCAATCCTTATTTGCGGCAATCGAGAACAGAACTCTCACGGTGTTGATCTTTGCCACTGGAGAAAAGGTCTCATCATAGTCTATGCCATATGTCTGGGTGTACCCCTTTGCCACAAGTCGGGCTTTGTATCGTTCTATAGTACCATCTGGCCTTCTCTTAATAGTGAACACCCATCTGCACCCAACAGTCCTCACTCCTTCGGGTAGCTTCCCTTTTACCCACGTATTATTCTTCATTAACGCCTTCATCTCAGTAAACATAGCTTCTCTCCAGTGCTTAATCTTCATAGCTTCCTCGGCTGACTGTGGAATCTCTTCCTCCTCATACAATGCAGCCTCAAATGCTCGGGCCATTTTGGTTAAATTCCCTTGCACAAAATTTGCCACCCCATAGCGACTCTTCTTGCCAATCTTTTCTGGGGAGTATCGTTTCGGTGGTACTCCCCTTGTACTCCGATAGGGAAGTGTATATCGTCCTGTGTCTCCATCAATAACATTTTCCTCCTCTCGCGGTTCTGTGTCAACAGAGTCAGTGGAAACCGGTATAGAGCTGGGATCGGGTTCAGGAATTACCTCGGATATCGTCGGAGGAGAATTCTGAGGTGGATGAGCTGACTCTTGTGGTGAGACCTGCTCGGCGGTAGTGACAGCGGGTTCTGGTGGGTCCTCAATCGAAGAGTTTGGAATTGGCACAACCCAACTTAGATAGTCCACTGTACTACTTGGATCACTCTCCCCCTGACTACTAAGGTGGGATTGGTGGTAAAAGAATTCGGTTTCCAAAAAATTGCAATTCATAGTGGTAGTGACTTTTTGGTAAGAGGATCATAACATCGGTAACCCTTTTGGTTCAGCCCGTACCCTACGAAGACACATTTGGTAGCACAAGGTGATAGTTTGGATATTTCATGTTTTGGGATATGGACGTAAACAGTACATCCAAAGACTTTGGGTGAGAGATTTAGGTGTTATGGAATTTTGGCTAATTTGGATAGGGTATCAAGTAGGGTTTTCATGCGAAGGATTTTAGTTGGGAGGCGGTTTATAAGGTAGATAGAGGTAGCAATGGCTTCGGGCCAGAAATGTTTCGGGACTTTGGATTCGATCATTAGGGCTCGAGTTATTTCAAGAATGGTTCGGTTTTTTCTCTCGGCAACCCCGTTTTGTTCAGGTGTATAGGCACGGGAGGTTTGGTGGATTATTCCTTTTTCTTTGCAGAATCGGGTCATGGTATTGGTAACAAATTCTCTTCCATTGTCGGACCTAAGGGTTTTAATGCTAGTGTGGAACTGTGTTTGGATTAATTTGAGAAAGGAGACGAATCTATCGAAAATTTCAGACTTATGTTTTAAAAAATAAATCCATGTCATTCTAGTGCAATCATCAACAAATATCACAAAATATCTAAACCCATTTCCACCAACAATTGGGGCAGGTCCCCACACATCCGAATGTACTAAAGAAAATATGGAATTCATTCTAGTATTTGTAGGTTTAAACGACTGTCTGTGGCTCTTGGCCAAAACACAAGTTTCACAAGCAAAATTAGCAGGAATAGAAATGTTCGGATAAAGAAGTTTAAAATAACCAGGAGAAGGGTGTCCTAGTCTTCGGTGCCAGAGCCAAGTCTCTTGTTTCGTGGATCCGTGAGCCAGCATCGCACTACCAGTTTGAGCTATCTCGTCCACGTAGTAGAGTCCATGCTTCTCAGTGCCACGCCCAAGAATCCTCCTTGTCTGAATATCCTGCAAGATACAAAAATCCGGATGCATTAGGAGAGTACAATTCAATTCCTTGGTTACATGACTAATTGACATCAGCCGTTGAGATAATGTGGGAACATATAGACAATTCTTAAGACGAAGTGTAGGAGATATCTCAATAGTCCCGGAACCCACAACAGTAATTAAATCCCCATTAGCAGTCCGAATATATGTCTTAGCAACTTCATCATTAAAATCAACAAAATCACTCTTTTCCGGAGTCATAGTATCAGTCGCACCACAATCAAATATCCATCCTCTCGTACGTGTATCAGATATATTTTGGACATGAAATGCAGCGGAAATATTGTATAGGGGTGCAAAAGAATTTTCAGACACATAAATGGGGTCAATTTCATATTTTAGAGAGTCAGGGGTGCATTTAATCAAGGGATGGGGTCTATTTTCTAAATTATCAAACTGATGGGGGTGTAATTGCAATTTTCGAGTTTTTCTAGGGTTTGGTTTAAAACCAAACCCTTTACCTCCTTGAAGCGGCGTCGCTGTTCCATTCTCCGTTTGCCCGGCGAAATTTCTGATGCCCCGCACGCCGCCGCCGCTGGGCTGACCTTCCTGGTGGTTTCCCGATCTGACCCCGACCGTCTCCCTGGGGTTTCCACCATCTCCTCCTCGCGATTGTCCGCCGCTGCTTACTCCAGCGGCGAATTTCGCCTGAGCTTGTGCGGCTCTCGCCTTCCGTCGCTCCTCCCACCAATCTGGGTATCCAATCGCTTAAAACAGGTGTTCCATCTGTGTTTTTGTTTTCCACAATGGGAACACCACAATTTCGACGTATCTGGGCGGTCTCCCGGTCGGCTGTTGGTGGCGGTGGGGCGCGGCGATGGTCCATTCCGGTGCGGCGGTCAATTTCTCTGTGCAGCAAATCCATGTCCAATATCCCCAAGTGATGAATCGGCGTTACTGCCGTCGGCGTCTATGGTGGGTGCGGCGGATGTTGGTGGCATGATTCGACGTCGAGCCGCCTCCGTCTTCACCCACCCGTAGGCTGCCGCTACTGATGGGTATGGCTCCTCCTTCAAGATCTCTCGCCGGATTACATCATACTCCTGGTTTAGTCCCGTTAAGAACTTGATCAATCTCTTCTCGTTTGAATGTACTCTGTATTGATCTACTCCTTTGTCGCAGCAAGTCACAGGCTGCTTTTGGCAGCGATCAATCTCCACCCATAGTCCGTGGAGTTTGCGGTAATATGTCTCTAAGTCGAGGTTTCCTTGTCTGATTGCGATTACTTTATCTTCCAGATGGTAGATGAGATATTTGTCCGCCTTGCTCTCGAATGTTACAGCGAGGCTATCCCACAATGCTTTTGATGTTTGGTGATGGGCAAAATCAGCGATTATGTCGTTCTCAATGTTGTCGACGATCCAGGAGAACACCACCAGGTCGTTCTCCTCCCACTCATCGAACCCTCTGCTCCCTGACTCCGGAGGATCGTTCTTGATGTAGGAGTACGCCCCTCGGCCTCCGATCTTCACCTTGATCAGCCTTGACCATAAGGGGTAGTTCTTTCCATTCAACTTGAATGCTATGGTGATGCCCTTGCTGTTTCTCAAGCTTTTCTGTTCTGGATTCAGTTTGGTATCTTCCTCTGTATCTGACATAATTCTGTGTAGGATTCGGTCAGTTTGCTGGTTTGATTTTGGCTAAAAAAGGTCAGGAATTGGTATATCGGCTATGATGAAATTTTTCTGAGCCAGGATCGTTACTGCTCTGAGGCCATATTAGAAATCGGCAGAATGATTCAATCTTATTCATTCAAAAAACTGTACAAGGACTAGAGCTTATATAGACTAGGTTATCTCTATACATGGTAAACCTAATTTACATTTATTTGCATTCTAACTATGGTATGATTTGATTCCATATATTGTGCTCCTGATCTTTCGTGATCTCGCGTGATTTCTTTCCAACACCTTTTCTATTACGAATTTCATAAATTCCCCCTTTCAAAGGAGGAGACGTATAAATCGTGAAGAAAAAACTAGTCAATAGACTCACTACTCATTATAAAAAAAATGTTACATGTGTATATATAACATCCTAACAAAAATATCTATGTATCTACCCTTTATCTGATGATCCAATATATATTTTTTTTCTAAATATCAATAGTGGTTCCTCATTTACTTCTCTGATTGCGCCAACTCGAACATCTGATCGATCGGAAGATAATCGTACAAAGCCAAGCTCTCGAGTTTAAGTTTTCTATATTACATTTGTAGTTTCATTCACACTATGGCATCGGCATTGGCATTTCAAAAACAACAAAGCCACTTTTTCTGCACAATATTGGAATATATTCAAAAATCAAAATCACTTACGTAAAGACATGTATAATTCCGAAATTTATGCTCCTATGTTTGTGATTATACATCTCATTTTGCTCTATTACTTGTCTTGTTGCACTTTTACGATATAAATGACTCACACCCTCTTAACTTTTTTGACGCAATTCTCCACATTTCTTCTCAAAAAGTAAGACATGTATAATCACAGACAAAGAGAGCAATAAGGTTAAAGTTTCATTATTGGAACTAGAGTTATATGCAATTTGGGAGGAAAGAACCTTGTTAGGGTCATATTGGGTCGATGACCGCGATTGCGTTCGAGCCAGTTCCTTGTTGGGCTGGCCTTGACCTCCGCTGGGGGTGTTGCCCTTCTTTTCATCCCTAGCCTTGGCAAAGATGACCGTAAATCCATCGGCTGAGGCAGGGTTGTTCACGTCCCACTCACCATATTTTGGTAACGGCTTACCCTTTTCGCTCTGCCATAATTAAATTCTCATATTTCATTTTATCAATATCATGTCATCTCAGATAATATTATGTGAGGAAAAATAACATGAAATTCGATCAAATTCCGAAATATGAATTTATTTGCAATTCATCAAATAACATCGTTTTTGTATGAACAGACGTTCACGTTTTATGAAAAAGCATTAGAGGATCACTGTGAACAAATCCAAACTTCATGTTTGCATGATGAAATATGAAATCAATCCCCTCTTATCTTTTTATTTCCAATAATCAAATTCACACACACATGAATGCATGAAATGGATAAAAATCAAGTTTTGATTATCAAGATTGGAAGAGCTTACAGACGTCATGAAGGATGGGTGCCGAAATTGCAGAAAAATGAAAATGGAGAGAGAACTATAAGAGAAAAGAAAACACACACACATATAAATAGAGTGTGTGGTTATATGATTTTAATACACACGAATTAACACAATTCACCTAAATAAAAGCCGAGCGTTATTAAGTGGGTAATCATCTAAGTAATAAATGGCCCTCCATTTTCTAATGTTCTCATTCCTCTTGTATAAATCATTCAAAATAAATGAAAGAAAACCACGTTCAGAAAACAAATCCGAAACTTAGACTCAAATCTGAAACTTTTGACCTCGACATTAAGGTGTCTTCTTTGACGTCTAGAGGTGGAGTGCATTTTCAAGGTCTAAACATTACTTAGTCGAATTTCATAATCTCTTTTATAGATATTGCGGGAGTTATACCTATGTAATTTGCAAGCTATTGAATCGAAAATGCCATAACAATGAGGAGCCCTCAGGCTCGAAAGTGTTCGTTTGCTCAACTTGTTTCCCAGACTCCAATTGAACTCATCCGAGAGGATGTGAAATAGAGAGAGAGAGAATTAAGAGAGTAAAACGTAAGAAATAGAGAGACGAGAGCAAAAAGAGCACAGATGAGGGGGCATAATGCATAAAGCTCTGGTTGTTGGTTGGGCGAGCTCGATGGCCCTATTCTTGATCCAATGTGGAGACAAGGTACGTTCTATATACCCTCCGTGACTTGTTTAGGAATGCATCTCTTGAATACTTGGACCAAGGAATCCTTCGAACTGCACCAAAAGAGCCAAAGACTAACTAAATGTAACAGACGACGAAACACAACTCAGTTTGTAATACGTTTATCTTTGGCAAAAAAGGAAATAACAAACACGTCAAAGAAGTAAATGATTCTTGTTCACAGGGTTACAAATTGAAGTGTTGGCAGATTGCCATTTAACAAACAAGTCTGAACACTGCATTATTGAACACTTCACAGAATCTGGACATTTCTCCTTTCTTTGACACTACCTTTTCATCTGCAAAATCCAACACAAACACACACATATCACATGTTAATCTTGGGGGTTTCCATCTGTATTGTGTGCAAAAAAAGTAACTGCAACAATTCATATGTCGAAACATAATCAAGAAAAAAGGAGACGACATACAAAAACTAGCTCCAACAACCAAAAAGTTGCTGCATAGGAGTTGGATACAGACAATTGGGGGGGAGGGGAACGTCAATTCGAATAAAATAGCACAATCACAGATTTCTTTTCATTTCCTAATTCTTTTTATGTTCTAATTCTTCTCGCTTATGCTCTCCTTTCGTTTCGGTTGGGATGGACATGGAACCAGGGAAAAAAAATGAAGGCATGGAGAAGTGATGTTTACATGACTCAAGACAGTAGAGAAAGGGTGCAAGGAAGTAACACAATGTTAATCGTTACCTATAAGCCAAACTCTGTAGTGCTAGGAAGAAAATATCAGATGTATTCCTTTAAACGAATCCTAATTCAGTATCTTTATTTGCATTTACAAGCTTTCTTGTATGTAAAACATAATCATGAAATAAATACCCAGACTTCATGTAGAACCATTATAATGCAGGAGAGGTGAAGTTCAAAAAGCTATAATTAGGAATTTTCCAATAAAACTAAAAGAATTAAGGATATCCATGATAAACAGGAAACAGGTTAGTCTTCCCAAATCCGAAAAAGAATAAGCACAAAATTAGATAACATCAAATCAAACACCTTCATGAGAAAAATGATACTAGCAGATCTATTGAACCCCCTTCTTTTCTTACCACACAATATCTTAGAAGCACGAAACATTGCAGAGCGATCAATTAAAGGATATTAAATCGAGCCCACATCGAGTCCACCGAGTAATTTTATGCACCACATCAATGGCGATTGGATTGGTTCGACGAGCGATAGCAAGGGTTCCGGCTTTGTCACTGGCGGCCAGAGCTTTCATCTACAGAGAACACGCATCGGAGGCGGCGAAACCTAGCTCCACCCCCAAAACCTTCCAAATCTACCGATGGAATCCGGATACGCCTCAGAAGCCCGACCTCCAGAACTACGAAATCGACCTCAAGGAGTGTGGCCCCATGGTCCTCGACGCCCTAATTAAGATTAAGAACGAGGTCGATCCAACCCTAACCTTCCGCCGCTCCTGCCGCGAGGGGATCTGCGGTTCCTGCGCGATGAACATCGACGGCCGGAACGGTCTCGCCTGTCTCACCAAGATAGAATCCGGCGGGGACGCGACTATGATCACGCCGCTTCCGCACATGTTCGTGATTAAGGATCTGGTGGTCGACATGACGAATTTCTACAACCAGTATAAGTCGATTGAGCCGTGGTTGAAGCGGAAGAGTCCGCCGGAGAATCCGGGGAAGGAGAATCTGCAGAGCAAGGAGGATCGGAAGAAGCTGGATGGGATGTATGAGTGCATTCTGTGTGCTTGCTGTAGCACATCGTGCCCTAGCTACTGGTGGAATCCGGAGTCTTACTTGGGCCCCGCAGCGCTTCTCCATGCCAACAGGTATCTAATTTCGTGTTGCTGTTGTCAGATTTTGAGATGTGTGATTATGTATGTGAAATTGGGGAGAAGTAATTGTTCCTTTGATGATTCTTATCATGAATATTGTTGGTCTGATATGTTGATTGAGGGAAAGTGTAACTCTGTTAAGGTCTTGACTCTTGATGTTGTGAGTTAGGAAAATTGTGTTCATCTTCAATGCAACACTATTGTCGTGTTATTCGTTTAATGTTACAGAATCAATGGTAGCTAGTTCAAGTTCGGATAAAATTTGTTGTTACATTATCAATATTATTGCCTGTTGTCCTACCTAAGAAGCTACATGTAGTTAGTTACTCTAAGGAGTTGTTTACTTTCCGAGAATTAGGACAGATGAAAATAGTATAGGCTCATCTTCAACAGAACACTACAGTCATGTTATTCGTTTGATGCCACGGAATCATTGGAAGCTAGTTCAGGTTTGGAAAGCATTCACGAATGGGTTGTTACATTATCAACATTATTGCCTGCTGTCCTACCTAAGATGCTACATGCAGTTAGTTACTCTAAGGAGTCGCTTACTTTTGAGGATTAGGATAGATGAAAATAGTACAAGCTAATCCATAAACTAAGATGGATTGGGACTTTGGGTATCCTAAGGCTCTGAATAATCATTTAAGCTAATTTTGCTTGATTCATGTTACGTTGAAATGGTAGGATTGCATCAATCGTAGCATGAAAAGTAAACGCCTTCTACCTTATTACCTCTCATAAACTATTGAACTTTTTAATAATGGTAAATGACATTATTGCAAATGTTTCCTGTCGCACTAAATCATCTTAGCATACATGCAAATTCGTGAGTAGTGTGTTCTTTCTAAACAATCTATGGCTGTAGTTTTAGGCAGTTTGCTTGGGTTAATGTTCCGTTGAAATATTAGGATGGTGTCAATATATATACGCAATTATGAAGTCTATCAATCATCAGAAGTAAATGTCTTCTAAACCTTCTTATCTCTCTCATAACTTTGAAACATGGTAAACAATATTCTTGCAAATGTTTCCTTTCGTAATATAGTTCCCACAAGTTTGTTTGTGTAGCTAAATCAACTTAGCATACATCCAAATTCACGAGTAGTGTGTTCTCCTAAACAATAGTATATGGCTGTAAAGAATTTGACTAGTAGTAATTGAGCCAATTCTGTGATGATTTATATTGTTGGTGATGATGGTTGTGCAGATGGATAATGGACAGTCGAGATGAATATACAAAGGAGCGGCTGGATGCCATTAACGATGAGTTCAAGCTGTATCGGTGCCATACAATCTTAAATTGTGCTAAAGCTTGCCCCAAGGGACTCAATCCTGGTATGCAAATCCAGAACATCAAGAGACTCGAGCGCACAAACTAGCTCTTCGGATTCTTGGATGCTTGATTGATTCATCAAGTTGAATAATCAATCTATTTTTTTGTAATTTTCAACTACTCTACCCTTCTGAATTAGTATACCGTTTCCAAAATAATGTGCTTTGGGAAATTGGGCTTATAGTTGTGAATTGTTGGTTTAATCGCAGCTCGAGTGGCCCGGCCCGGCCTACAACTGCGGAGGGCTGTAGATGGTTTATTTGTGAGCAAAGTTTTATTTGGTTTTAATCTCCTTTTTCAATATTTATGTAGTACACTTTTCAAGTAGCAATCATAAAAAGATATATAGATATATGTGTTGTGATTATTTCTCCTAAACTTGGGTTATTTTTGAACATTGCCTCGAGTTGTAACACCTTTGTCTCTACTTTATTCTCTTTCTCTTATTTTACTCCCTCTACTTCACACCTAAAATAAAGTTATATAAATTCCCGTGCCGCCCAAGGAAGGGGTCATCTTCCTTGGGACAGAGGGAGTAATTTCTAAGAAATTGATGGCTGTGATGAAATTGGATATACTTAATTGATTGCTATTTGATTTGTGCTTTCTATACATTTGTTATGTGCTACTATATTTATCCTTGTAGGCTTCTATCACTAATCAATCTGTGACATTTTAACAAATTTTAAGTAATTCACATTGCAAAGCTTATACATAGGTATGACTCACTCTAATAATTGCCACAATAACAAATTTCAACAGAGCACATACATAGGTATACTCTTCTTCTAGTCTCTCATTTTGGCAGAATCAATTCCTTCCAGTGTGTGCACTATCTCCTGCATAGAGGGTCTACTCTTGGGGTCAGGTTTAAGGCAATTAAAGGCAACCTTACATAGTTGCATTGCTGAGTTAGTCGGATATGCTCCCTCTAAACGGATATCCATCACTTTCTTTAACTTCTTCCTATAGGATAAATATGGCCTCATCCAATCAACAAGATGATGTTGTCTATGAGGGCGTTGTTTGTCGATTGAGCGCAGCCCTGTCAGCATCTCTAATAACACCACACCAAAGCCATATACATCACTCTTCACATACAAGTGCCCTGCAAAAGTAAGCAACTCATTATAATGTGATGATTACGACCTCTGTTGGGATATATGCGAGTTGGCCATATTTTACCTGTGGCGATATATTCGGGAGCAGCGTAACCATATGTTCCCATAATCCGTGTCGTAACATGGGAATTATCAGCTGATGGACCCAACTTTGCTAACCCAAAGTCAGATAGCTTCGCTTCGTATGACTGCGGACAAATCACTTGAGCTTAATCAAAGTGGAAACGAATTGGTCTAAACTTGAAAGGCAGAAGTCAACTTACTCCATCAAGCAATATGTTGGATGGCTTCAAGTCCCTACAGATAACTTGTTTTTCAGACATGTGCAAGAACGCCAAGCCATGAGCTGTTCCAATCAATATCTTAAGCCTAATGTCCCATGGAAGTGGAGGAACATTCATGCTCCCTAACCAAGGAGAACTCTATAAGTAAACTATATAGCACTAGGTTCTAGGAGAGAATGTGTACCTCTAATGTGAAGCAACATGAGAAGATATGATGATAGCAAATGAAATGAATTAAAGCCTTACTTGTAAATAGATGGCTTTCCAAGCTGCCTTTGGCCATGAATTCATACACAAGTAGTAGCTCCATTCCCTCATGGCAGTAGCCCAAGAGCTTCACCAGATTGGGATGAGAAAGTTTTCCAAGGATACTCACCTCGGACTGCAAAAGGTACACATCATCCATTCCCAGTCTCATACAAATATGATCAAGCTAAGCTATGCTAAGCAGAGTATAGGTGAAAACAATTCTATTGTTTGTACTGTACCTGCCACTCATAAAACCCTTGCATACTTTCAGAACCCAACTTCTTGACAGCAATTATGGTTGTTTCAGCGTTGTCTCTGTCAACCAGCCACCCCTTGTAAACCGTGCCAAAACCTCCATCTCCCAGGACCAAATCATTTCTGAAATTGTGAGTCGCGACCTTGAGTTCTGTTAAGCTGAAAACCCTCATATTGGGCTCGGCCAGCATCTTCCACTCCGGACTGGGACTAAAAATAATCTCATCATTTCTCTCAGAATTGCCACCCGATATGCCTTTTGTATTTGCTATTGGAGCTGCAAATATATAGCGAGAAAAATGAACGGCCAGAAATCCTGTTATATCAACGAACAAGTCCATATGGGAACCAAAAAACCATCCATCAAGCTACTACCAAAACATACCTGATACTGAGGTTCCAACCATATGCATTTTGTTTGTGGGCTTCCTGGTCTTCCAAAAACCATTCAACTGCCGAAGTTTTTGTGATATCTGAAGTTTTTGTGATATCAGATGCATCATGGATTTCCTTCCACTTTGTCTTCTAGAACTGACTACTGATCTGTTAATTTGCTGACTTGAAAGAAAAGTAACAGTTTTCACTTTCGCCGTTGATTTCGGTTTAGTCGATAAGATAGTTCTATCATTATCATTACTTGGCATGGCAACAGTAATAATTCTTACCTCAGGAGCCAAGGATGTCGCATTCTCCATCTGAGGCAAGGCATCAACAATATCGGGTTTCTCATTTGGTACCATAAGATTCATGTTCTTCTTCTGATATTTATCAGTAGATGAATACGAATTCTCGCCTCTAGTCCCCTCATTTGGACCCATAGATTCTGCCTTGTCCTGCTGCTGAAGTGCAAGCTCAAGTTTCATGACAACGTGACCTATTGCTGGACGATTTTTTGGTACATCATGCAGGCATCTTTTTGAAACCTTCACAAACGTCTTCAGGCTATCTGGTGATACTTCACTTACTAGACTTGAATGTACAATGTGGTCAACCTGTCCCTTACTAATTTTATCTATAGCCCATTTAGTCAGACAAAACTTATCTTCTTCATCACATCGCTCCAGCGCTCTTCTCCCACACAGCACTTCCAACAACACCACACCAAAAGAATACGTGTCACTATTTTTTGTTGGTTTATGCGTTTCACAGTAATTCGGGTCCAAATATCCTCGTGTGCCTCTAACTAGTGTGCTATTTTGGATCTGAGATCCACTGCCAAATCCGGTCTTAGCTAAGCCAAAATCTGAGATTTTAGCCACAAAGTTCTCATCAAGCAAAATGTTTGAAGATTTCACATCTCGATGTATGATCCCAAGGCCTGTGTGAAGATAATCTAGTGCTCGGCCAGCTCCAATGCAGATCTTAAGTCGTTGCTTCCAAGAGAGACGATAAAAATCTTTGTTTTCTCTGGCTAGTTTGTAGAGATGGTCAGCCAATGTCCCATTGGGCATATACTCATAAACAAGAATCATTTCCTTTTGCTCACAGCAGTATCCAATGAGAGAAACCAGATTCACATGTCGCAGCTCAGAAAGAATTTCGACCTCTGACCAAAATTGTTGCTCCCCTTGACTGGAGCGTTGTTTCAACCGCTTTATGGCTACAATCTCTCTCCCATTATCCATGAACCCTCTGAGAACATCCCCAAATCCACCCCTTCCAACAATATTTCTGCTGTGGAAGTTGTCTGTTGCTGATTTCATCTCAGCTAGTGAAAAGTGACGACAAGGTCGCTTTACCCTGGCAGATGGCTCGTTTTCATCCTTAGAAGAATCAGTTGCCCACATTTTGTGGACAACGATGTTCACCATTAAAGTAAACACCACAGTTGCAATAGCATTTCTGTGACCAAGAAGAGATTGTAATAGAGTTGGGGCAGAGTATGACAGCGAATCTCCTGGTGGAAGCAGAGGATTGGGAGAGGCAAGACTGAGGTCATGGTTGCTTAACTTGAACACTTCAAATCCTTCAATCGGGCCTCGTCTAGCCACCAATTCACTACGAGAATGCAGAGAGATAGAGATTCTTTGCTTAGACTCACTCTTCTTCCCTTGCACCATCACTATGTAGTTATACCAAAGAACACTCCGATTCCCCGACTGTTCGACCATGTCAACACTAGTCAAGGCAACCTTGCCATCAATCATAAGAACAAAATCCATCCCAATCCCTACATCAAACAAGTGAACCCTCACCAAATACCTAAATCCTACATCAACAAACACTCTCCAGGTGAGATCACTACCCTTGTTTCCATTTCCTTTAAGAATCGATGCCCATACCCCGAACATATCATGCCCAAACGAGATATCACCCCACTTTATATTGTGATGATAAACCCTCTCAAGCGCAGTAGCATTGTTCACATAGATTACAGACTTTTCCCCAATCACATCAACTCCACTATCCCCACCGTGACAGTATGAAACGGTGGAAGGCACCGGTATAACCTCAATTCGATTAACGAAAGCATAATTACTATACCTAGATTGGCTAGTCTCGGGAGAGAACACTAAATCGAAGGTTTGATTTCCATTTTCATCCACAATTACGCAAAATTCCTTAGCAATAACATTAACAGAAAGCGCACGAGCAGTTATTGAGGCACTGAAATTAGCAAGCAGCGTGAAAGGACCGAATTCAACGGTGAAGAAATCGCCGGAGCTTTCGAATCCGCGGTAGGCGGCGGGAAGGAAGTGCAATCGGATGAATTTCTGACCTGGAGCGAGGTGAAAGGAGTAGGAAAATCGAGAGCGGGAGATCCGCGCAGTGGCGTAGGGAATCGGATCCGCGGCGGTCGTCGCAGCTGTCGACGCCGTTGATGAGCCTTCCGGTGCATCGTCTTCGCCGCAGTTGATGGAGATGTGATCGGCGGCGCCTGCAGAAGCGAAGAGGAAGCTGAGAAGAAGTACAAAACAGTGCATTTGCATGAATGTAATTCTCAATCGAAATCGGAAATTACCATGGGAAGAAGAAGAATTGAAATTGAAATTGAAACAGAGGTCAACACAAGTAAGCGGATTGTCTTCACAAAAGTGTGCATGATTGATCTGAATATGTGGTTGATGGAGGCGATGGAGGATTTTCCCATATTCTTTTTTCTTTTATTTTGAAGATCAATAATGATTGTACAGTTATCACTTTGATCATTGTTTATGTAAACGGGGTTTATGTTTTTATATTTTAATTGCCTAGAAAAAATATTGCGTACCCTCCCCCCAATGCATGCAGTTTGATCAGCCAGTGGCAGCTTGACACGTGGTTATCAATTTTTTTAGAATTTTTAAAAATAAAATATGATGATTTGTGTTTTTTTCTAAACGTTAAATTTTGCCCTTTCTAAATTTTAGTTGAAATTATACACCCTCTTTTATCCCATTACAAATAAAATGTTTTCTTTTTTAGTTTATCTCATTAAAAATAAAATGTTTCAAACATCTTTATCTCTACTTTTTCATCTCTTTTACTTTACTCTCTCTATATTAACTCACAAAACACTACATAAAAATATGTGTCAATTCCCAAATGTTGCATATTTAATGAGACGGAGAGAGTATAATTTTAGTTTTTTATAATGAAAATTGATAATTTTCACAATGGCATACTTGATCGCAGGCCCCGCAGCGTTTCTCCATGCCAAGAGGTATCTAATTTCGTGTTGCTGTTGTCAGATTTTGAGATGTGTGATTATGTATGTGAAATTGGGGAGAAGTAAGTGTTCCTTTGATGATTCTTATCATGAATATAGTTGGTCTGATTTGCCATGATACATTGGTAGTTGTTGATTGAAGGAAAGTGTAAGGTCTTGATGTTGTGAGCTAGGAATATTGTGTTCATCTTCAATGCAACACTATTGTCGTGTTATACGTTTAATGCCACGGAATCGTTGGAAGCTAGTTCAAGTTCAGAAAGCATTCGCGAATGAGATGTTACGTTATCAATGTTGTTGCCCGTTGTCCTACCTAAGAAGCTACATGTAGTTAGTTACTCTAGGGACTAAGGAGTCGTCTACTTTCGAGGATTAGGATAGATGAAGATGGTATAGGCTCATCTTCAACATAACACTATAGGGTTTAGAGTTTAGGGTTCAGAAAGCATTTGTGAATGAGTTGTTACGCTATCAGTATTATTGCCCGTTGCCCTACCTTAGAAGCTACATGTAGTTAGTTACTCTAAGGAGTCGTTTACTTTGGAAGATTTGGATAGATGAAAATAGTGTAGGCTAATCCATATTTTACTGCGATGGATTAGGACTTTGGGATATCATAAGGCTCTGAATTACTATCAAAATGGTAAAGGAAGGTCTTGCAGACTAACACATAGTACACCAGGCGTCACCAGCCATATCAAAGCTTCCCTGCAACCTGAGGCGAACGCGTGGTCTGCTTTGCTCAGTGGCTGCAGACCTTTGGGGACGAGGAGTTGGGGTCGAGGGCGTGTGAGGTGCGGAGGAGAAGCCTGGGGCGTATGTTCTGCTGTCGAATAGCTGTGCTTCGGGAGGGCAATGGGTCAATGCGATGGAGACGAGAGACGTGATGAGCCAGAAGGGGATCAAGAAGAGTGGGTGGGGGTTGATGAAAAAACAGAGTGCATCTGTTTTATTCACAGGATGAAAGTCATGATAAATGGAGAGAAATGCAATGGATTTACCGTTGTTGAATAATAAAAGAGAATTGAGCTAATATTATATGTGAATTTGCACAGAGTTTTGAGTGAGATTAGATTGAATTTTTAACATCTTTTTGTTGCTAAAAAAAAATATTGGCACCTAATATCACGTATCTTTCAAAAAATTGAGATTTTTCCAAGATTTTTGAAATTGACAATTAATATCATGAACTTTACCCAGAATGTGTTATTTCCCACCAATGAAAAAATTTCGGCTATATTAATATGTTAAAGAACAAATTTGGAGAGTGTGCTTGAAACTATTCTCAAAGATTGAAAATCTTGAAACTCTCGAAGTTGTTGTCGGTAAATTACGAAAAAAATGATATTATTTGCCGGAATTTTTTCAATGATGTAAAATAACAAACTCGGGATAAAGTTCGTGATATTATTTGTCAATTTCAAAGTTCATGTGAAAAACACAACTTTTTGAAAGTTGCATGATATTAGGTGTCAATATCCCTAAAAAAATGGGATTTTGGAGCAAGGTTTGCTGCTGATAGTTTTGTATCTGAAATTTCTAATAGCTGAGAGTTATATTATATACTCACTCCATCTCTGAAAGTTTGTCCCATTTTTCTGTTTTCATCCGTCCCACAAAATTTGTCTCTTTTCATTTTTTGTCATTTTTGGTAGTGGACCTTATATTCCACTAACTCATTCATATTCACATTTTATTATAAAACTAATATATAAATGTTAGACCCATGTTCCACTAACTTTTTCAACTAACTTATCATTACATTTTCTAAAACCCGTGTCGGGTCAAAGTGGGACAATATTTGAGGGACGGAGGGAGTATTTGATTTTATAAAAGTAGTTATTCTTGGATAAGTCATGCCAATGCGTTTTGAAATGGTGCACTTTATTGGACCGGACCCTAGGCGCGGCTGATGGAATGGCGGTGGTGAGTGAGGCGGGCCATGGAGGGTGCATGCCGATGGCCACATGGCAGGCAGACTGTTGTTGATTTTGATTTTCTACGTTTCCCCCCCTTTGTCTATATAAATAGTACTACTACAAGTCTAGCCTAATTTGTGGTTTGATTGTTGTGAGTGTTTGTCGTCTGGCCTGAAAAGCCGATCGAGTTATACTTCATATTCGATCGAGTATTCTAGAGTGGGATTAGGTAGCTTGGAATTAGTTCTTGGAGTGTAGATTCTTGTAATCTTGTTTTTACATTGAATAAAAGTTCTTCCCTTCTCCCATGGACATAGGATGTTAATGCCAAACCTAGTAAGCCTCGTGTTATTGAGTCATCTTGATTTGCTTTATAATTGTTCCGATCATAACAACATTATTATTTGTAAATCTCGTGTTCTTTAGTCATCTTGCATTATTATTTGTTTAGTAAACAACTGATGTAACACGTAAATAGTATAGGTCTTTCTCATTTATGGATAGACAGTTGCAAGTGCCTTCCACTTCTAAACCAAATGATAAAGTTATAATTTTAATTTCGACATGCATTTATAGATATCAGATTATGATAAATCAGAGCATAAATAAACTGCAAGAACTGGTCACAGGCTCGATTTTGCCCGAGTAACACAGTGCATAAAATGATAATAGCAAGGACCTAATTTTTGCCCGAGTAACACAGTACCCTCCAAGAAATCTCAATAATTTTTATAAACTAATCGTGAAATTAAAGTTAAATGAGTCAATAATAGCGGGGTCACCATATTCAAGAGCGGGGTCAAACAAATCAATATCTCTTGGATGGATGTCCCAGGTTTCAGGTCAACGTCGATGATCTCCGGATGTGGAGGTGGCGGTGGCCGCAGTGCCTGGGCTTGTGTTCCCCGTTTTCTCCGCGGAGGCATGTCATGATGGGTACAGGTTGTGCTTCCGAAAATGAAGTGGCGGGAACATGAATGTTGCCTTGGTGTGAATAAATAAGAATGTGTTTAGGAAGACGAGTGGACAATTGTTTTTCCTATTCTACGTGACATCAAATCATTTCAACCTTTTTCCAAATCCAGAATCAGGCAAAAAGGCCCGAGCTGTGGACAGAGAAATATTGTGTGTGAAAACGAATTTGCCCTTCACCCCTCTCGGGTAGTGCCAAAAAGTGCAAAAAATCTTCAAACGTGCGTAACTACGAGTATGTGTACCTCTAATAATATTTATTTTGTTTAGGCACCGCAAAAGTGAAAGCGTACAAGTCTAGGGCCTAATAGACAGTTCACTCTAACTTATAAATCACCAAGAATATAAAACCTCAATGCGAAATATAAACTCCGCATATGTATTGTATTATGTTAGAAATCAGAGATCGATTGTGTGTGTGTATGTTATCGGAGGAGAGAAGGGGTTTGAGATTAGGAGAAGAATTTCTTATTCAATCACAAAATGAGAGAGTAATGAGCTACAACTATTAGTCTAACAACTTACCAAAACTTTAACAAACTATTTATACACATTCAAAACTAACGGTCATATTCTATCTATGGCTGAGATTAAATCTCCTTGAATCGGAGATTGATCCGACGGTCCCTGAAGCTCATCACAAGAAATGATCCTTGATTCTTCTCTTCTTCATGTACGCAGCTGATCCATCAACATCCTCACAAACTCCACCTTGATGGTTCAACTGCCAAACGAGTCAATCCTATGAAGCTTCACCAACTTCATACACAACTCAAGTTTAGCCTTTGGTATAGGCTTTGTCAACATATCTGTTGGATTTTCAGCAGTGTCAACCTTGAAGATCGTTACCTCTTCTAATTTTGCCGTCTCTCGGATGAAGTATAAACGCACATCTATGTGCTTACTTCATTCGTGCTATACCTGATTCTTGGCCAGACATAAAGCACTATTATTGTCACAACCAATGCTCACAGATTCTTAAACTATTCCAAAGTCATTCAATATTCCTTTGAGCCAAGAACTTCCCTTCACTGCTGATGTTAGTGACATGAACTCAACCTCAGTAGTGGATAGAGCAACCATTCCTTGAAGACTATTCTTCCAACTGATCACTAAACCATTAAGAGTAAACAAATAACCTAAAAAAATAACCTGACTGTGACCTTCTGGTATCTAGGTTTCCAGCAAAATCAGAATCACTCCAACCCCCTAATGCATCACCTTCATGTTCACCACTTCCATCAAACAGAATCCCAACATTTGTGGCTCCCCGCAGATATCTCACATGCCACTTTAATGCACACCAATGTTCCTTTCATAACTAGTCATATACCTGCTAGTTACTGATATAGCCTGTGCAATATCAGGCCGAGTACTAATCATAGCATACATTATACTACCAATAATGTTTGCATAAGGTATGTTCTGCATCTCCCTTTTCTCAACTTCATTCTTTGGCCCTTGATCTGCAGTCAATTTGTAGTGCTGGCCCATAGGAACAGAAACCTCTTTTATATTTTCCATCTTGAATTTCTTGAGCAATTTGGCTATATAATCAGCTTGTTCCAGCCATACTTTCTCTTTCTCTTCTTCTCATTATGGACATGGCAAGAACTCTTCAGGCGGGTCCCAAATCTTTCATTTCAAAAGCAACTCTGAGGTCTACTTTCACCTTTTGAACTTCTTTCAAATTAGCTCATGCTAACAACATATCAACTACATATAGAAGTAGATAAGCCACAGTAGCTCCACCTACACTCTTTATGTAAACACATTCATCATAGCAAGACCTTAGAAATCCACTTCTGATCATGTAAGTATTGAACTTCATATGCCACTGATAGCTAGCCTGCTTAAAACTATAGATACTCTTCTTTATCAAGCAAATTGTACCGTCATCTCCAGGTTTTATGAAGCCCTTTGGTTGAGCCATATATATGGTTTCCTTTAGGTCACCATGCAAGAATGTTGTTTTAACATCCAGCTGCTCCAGTTCCCAATCTTTTCAAGCCACAATTCCTAACAAAATTCGAATGGAAGTGTGCTTCACTACAGGAGAGAATACTTCCTCATAGTCAATGCCATGCTCCTGCGTGAAACCTCTAGCCACTAACCTTGCTTTGTATCTGACTTTATCTCCATCAGCAGCCTCTTCTTCTTGAAGATCCATTTACAACTCACAACCCTTCTGCGATCTGGTCTCTCCACCAGCACCCAATTGCCATTCTTTAACAGTGAGTCTATCTCATCTATCATAGCTTGCATCCATTTTTCTCAATCCTTGCTCCTGACTGCTTCCTCATAGCTACTTGGTTCTGAGTATTCAACTTTCTCTGCTACCATTAGACAGTAGAACAAGTACTCAGCATCAGAGTATCTAGAAGAAGGTTTTGCATTTCTCCTAACCATGTCCCTGGCCAATTTCCAGCTACCTTGAGCTGTTGGGCTTGATTGTTGTGGTGGATGTGGTGACTGTGAAACATCAATCCTCAGTTTCTTGTTCTGGTTGAGATCCTTCATGCTCCACCTCAATCTCAGGAATGTTCATTTTCTCAGTTTCTTTATCTATTTCAGTGTCGGCCTTCTTCTTCAAAGGCATCTCATGTTCCCAGAAAATGACATCTCTGCTGATAACAATCTTTCCATTTGCAGGTTCAATGCACCAGTCTGTAGCCCTTCACTCCTGGCTGATATCCCACCATGATGCACTTAACTGCCCTTGCTTCTAACTTCCCTTTCTTGATGTGTGCAAAAGCCTTGCAGCCAAAAAGTTCTCAAGTTCTCATAGCTGCCATTCCTGCCAAACCATATATTGTCTGGTATGTTCCCATTCAAACTGGATGATGGGAACTTGTTCATCAATGCCACAACAATGGATGATGCTTTTTCCCATAACCTCTTCTCCAAACCAGCAGTCAGTAGCATACACCTTGTCCTTTCCAAGATGGTGCGGTTTGCTCTCACTGCCACACCATTTTGCTGTGGATTCAAGGGAATAATTTGATGCCTTTTGATGCCTCTAGACTTGCAAAACTCATCAAATTCTCTGGATAGATACTCCAGGCCATTGTCTGTTCTTAAGCACCCCAAACTTGTGTCTTTCTCTGCTTCCACTTCAATGCACCACTCTCTGAACTTAGTGAAGGCCTATGACTTCTCCTTCAGTATATAAATCCATATCTTCCTTGAGAATCATCATGATGCTTATGTAGTATCTCCCACCTCCAATGGATTTTACTTGAGCAGACCCTCATAGGTCACTATGTGCATAGTCAAGTGGCTTTGTTGATGTGTGTATGGCCTTCGGGTAACTCAATTTCTTTGCCTTCCCCAAAACACATTCTTCACATTTCACTGAATCATCATCAGCACCATCACATAGCACAAGTCCTCTTTTAATCAGCTCCTTCCCTGTTCCAATGGCTGGATGACCAAGTCTAGAATGTCATACCCTCAAAATTTCTGTAACAAGGGCATAATCCACCTCTGAATTACTCCCTCCGTCCATTAATAGGTGTCCCATTTCTAATGGGCACGGGTTTTAAGAAACTAATTTGAGTATTATAATAATTGTTGTGTGATAGCTGAATTTGGAACCAACTTATTTAATTTATATATTCAGCTTTTATATCACAATTTTCTTATTGTAGTATCTTATGTTTTTTTGTATTGCATCGAATCAAAGAAACAATTCAACTAAATTGAAGTCATAATCTGGAACAAAAAACAAGAACAAAACCAATTTCTAATCAAATTCATAACAGAAATATGCGAAATCCACACTCCAATTCAAATCCACTGGGAATCGATTTCAAAAGACAAGATTGAATCAAAATGAACCGAATTTAAATAAAAAAGTAAAACCCGCATAGAGGCCATAAGAACAGATTTTTCAAGAGCAATTTTTGCAAAATTAACTGCCACTAAAAACTACACTCAATACAACAATTAATTTCACAACGGAAGATTAATGAATCAAAGGGCCAGAAGAAGAGGATGAGAGAGTGTGAGGCGGCGGCGGACGATTAGGGTTTGATAGGAGGTGGTGGAGGCGGCGGACAATAAAGAGGCGGTGGAGACGACAGGCGAGAAGGAGGCGGTGGAGACGACGGGCGAGAAAGAGGCGGTGGAGACAACGAGCGAGAAGGAGGCGGTGGTGGCGATGAAGCGAGAAGGAGCGGTGGAGGAGATGGTGGCGACGGAGCGAGAAGGAGGCGGTGGGCGAGAAGGAGCAATGGAGGCGACAGACGATTAGGGTTCCCGAGAGAGAGATAGTGTGAGAATGGGAGGGAGAGAGAGACTGAATTATGCAAATGATGCGAAGCGGAGGGTATTGGGTAGAAAATTAGGGAATTAATTTGGGGGTTTTGTAATGGCATTTTTGAAATTTATGTGGATAAGTAGGGGTGGTTATTGTTTCTAAATATAGTAAGGAGAACCGGGACTCCTATTCCCGGACGTTCCAAAATGGAAAAACGGGACTCCTATTGTTGGACGGATGGAGTATCTTTTAACACAGAGTGACAGTCATGTAGTATAAACTACCCTTTCTTTAAGCTTTCATCAACAATTTTCCTGACAGTCATCACCCCAGCCTTAGACACAAACTTACACCCATTTCCTTCAAGAGAGCCCAATGAGATCAAATTTCTTTTAACTTCTGGGATATACCTCACAGATTTGAGTAAGATGCTACATCCATTCTCAACTTTCAATCTGATGGAGCCAACACCTTTCACTGAACATATTTGATTGTTTCCTAGCATAACAGATCCAGAAATTTCTTTTAGATCTTCAAACCAAGACAAGTTGTAACTCATATGGAAACTACAGCCAGAGTCCATGATCCAAGACCCATTCTCCTTCTTATCCATAACATTCAACCTCCTCAGCTAAATTCACTGCCTTGCCACCATTTTCTTGATGTTTCCTTTTCCAGGCATAACAATCTTTCTTCAAATGACATGGTTTCTTGCACCAGTGGCAAGAGCGAGTTTCCTTTTGATCATTAGGAACGTTCTTGGAAGGCTCATTGAACTTCTTGAATGGCTTATTCCCCTTGAATTTCTTCACATTCAAGCTCTCAGACATTGAGCTACCTGACTTTGCCTCCATATTCTGCAGCTCTTTAGATCTCAAAGCAGCCTGCACCTCGAGGAATGTCACGGTCTTCTCTCGGCCATACAAGATCGCATCGCGAAGTTGGTCATAACTCGATGGGAGGGCATTCAAAGGGCATTCAATAACAGAATTTCCTTATCCTCATCGCCAATCGACACATCAATATTCTCTAGATCATCGACGGTCTTATTAAAATCCTCCAACTGTTCTAATACCCCATTTCTGATACGCTCGGATTTTGCACATTTTAAGGTCATTATTTGGTCTGTTTTGAGTGTCAAACTTGCATTACATGTCCATTATTTGAATATTTTATCCATTTTGGTATTTTGATGTGTTTTGTGATAAATGTGCAAAATAACGCTGAAAAAGAGCATAAAAAGGTGAAAATTCGGAAGCAGGAGCTGAAGGACAACCCAGGGGCCCGCTGCACCCAATGCAGAGGTCGTTGCAACCATTCCAGAGCGTTCTGGAGCTGTCCAGCGGCTCGCTGGGCCCTTGCCAACGGCTGGCTGGGAAAACGCGGTGCGCGACAGTTGCGTTCAAACTCAATTATCCGGCGATCCTGAAGTCCGATCAGGGTGTTCTACATGTCATTCTCTTCTAATTTAATAGAGCTTCGCGTTGGTACCAAGATCACCTCAATCAGAGTGCTGTGGAGAGAGTTATGGCTGTTCTACTAAAGTCGCGCAAAGCTGTCAAATGCAATGTAGGCGTTTAAAGAAGGAAAGAATACATTACCTTGTGAATCCAAATCTTTTTCATCTACTATGGGGCATGAAAATTCCATATTTATTATTGCTTGGAGGATACTTTTTTTACCAAGTTTAAATCCTTTTCAAGCCTATATATACCCCCATGACCTAATTCATAATATTAACCAATTTATAGCCTCCAAATTGGGGAGCCCTCAAGGCTCCTCCTCCAACCCTACTCTTTCATCTTTCATCTTCTTTTCGGCTTTTTCCAAATATTTCCAAAGTTCAAAAGTTAGGAGTACTTCATTGTGCAAGAGGTTGAAGATGGAATCAAGAAAAGATCAAGGCTACAAGTATTCAACCTTTGAGTTTTATTTGCTTTAGTTCTTATTTTCTTTATGATTTCCCTTCATTCTATGTTTTTAGCTTATTAAATTATGTGTAACTAATCTCATAGGATTCTAGGGATGTGTTAGTAACGAACTTGGTTATACAATTCCTTTTTCTATTTAATATCCGTTTTGCTTTTACTTTGTTTCTTCCTTAAGTATCCACTTAATAGACACTACAATTAGCTTCCTTTAAAACGACACTATTAATTGAGAGTGATGACTTTTCAAGGGTCTTAGGAGCTTTTAAGAGTTACGAATCTAGCATTGATAACCCTAGTGTTAGTAATCTACGCTTGTACCGCATGGGCATAATTTATGTGACTCGCTCTATCGAAATATAAACTATGTTAGGGTATTGTAGTTGGAACTTTTATAACCATAACTGTGAACGCAAATCCTTGGAATTCTCTTATCTCTCATATTTTTACCTCTTTAATTTGTGGCAATTAGTTGTTATTTGCTTTCAAGTGTTCTTGTTTTCAAAAAGTTTTCAAAATCTTTATTTTTCCAAATAGTGAAAAAAGCTTACTAGAAGGTAGACAATCTGTGATTCTATTCCCCGTGTTCGATATCCGGTACTGACCTTTAGCTATACTATATATACTTTGTATACTTGCAGGTTTATTTAGTGCTAATAAAAAGTGCATCACTTTCCTTCCTTAGGGCATCCACAATGGGGCGCCCTAAGCCCCGCCCTATGCACCGCCACATCAGCATTTTATCCTCCGCCCCTTCCACCTGTAGTGGGGCGGACTATAGCCCGCCCTAAGCGACGCCCTAAGCATTTTACTTCTATTTTATATTTATATTTTTATGTTTGCAATTGTAAATAAAAATAAACAAATAAAAACAACACAATTAAAGGGAAATTCTAAATTTACTTAATTAAAAAAAAGTTACAAAATAAGAAATAAAAAAAAGCAAATACAAAAAAAGGAGGCTAGTCTAGAGTAGTCCCAACTTGCGGCTGAGGCCATCGATCATCCGTTGGATGCCTTCGATTTGAGCCGGGTTGGTCGCCTGCATGAGGGCGGTGTGCGTGTCCAACAACGTCCTGTAGTCGGAGGAGGCCGCTAAATCCGAGTAGGCATGGGCCGCAATCGAAGTCGTGGACGGCGTCGAACTCGGGGTCGGCGACGGGGCCTGGTCAGGCGGCGCGGCGGAGGAGGATGTGGCCATGCCCTTTCCCTTGGCAGCCTTGACGCCAGGGGGACGCCGGGAAGACATCGATGTGCCGAAACTCTCATCCTCGAACACCGGATTGTTGAGGTCCATTGGAGACGCGCCGCTATCGCTACTTGTATAATCAGTGAAGGTGCGCTTCGACGCCCTCCTCCTCGCCGCCGTCAATAGGGGAATCACACCACCAACAAACTTCTGCTTGTCCCTCAAGAGCGCCCAGGACTGGTAGTGCTTGAAATCGCCGTACAATTAAATGTACGACTGCATCGCTTTGTCCCGCACATCCGCGAGACTCTCGCCACTGCCCTGCTCCCTCTCGCACTTCTCGTACTCCCCCGCGAACAAACTTACCTGCTTCTTTATTTGATCCCATTGCTTGTGGAGCTGCTCCCTGTGGCGCTTGTAGGCGTACGCCGGCTTGGCCGCGTTGTATTTCTCGGCGATGCGCTCCCAATACGCAGTCACCTTCTGGTTGTTGGCGTACACCGGATCCTCCGAAACATCAATCCAACATCTCGTCAAGACGATGGATTCGGTGTCGGAGTAGTTCGTCCTTCCCAAGGCGAACACTTCACACACCTCCGTTGAAGGCAACTTCTGGGCTCGTGCCTTGGTCCGCTTCTTCTTGGTGGCGGACCCAGACGCGGCGGCGGCGGAGGGGCGGTGGGGAGAAGGCTCCATGTCGGACAGCCCGTACGAGTCGGTGCTGAAGTCGGGATCGTACTCGGTGTTGGTGTCGAATGGCCGGTATTCGTCGGGTTCTGTACCCGACCATCGTGCACCACCGAACATCGGACTATTCGGATTTGGGTAATCTCCGGAATCCATTTTGCTTGAAATGTAGAAAATGTAGTATGAATTTGAGAGTGAAGAGAGTGAAAAATGAAGTGAAAATGAGAGGTATATATAGGTTTTGAAAATTTAATAAAATTAAAAAAAAAAACGGAAACGCGTCGCATCGTCCGCGTCGTCCACAGTGGCGGACGATGCGACGGACGATGGGGTATCCTCCGCGCATCTTCCGCGGACGATGGTAACCCATCGTCCGCGATGCTGCAGTGGCGGAATTAACAGTGTCGTTTTAAGGGAAGCTAACTATAGCGTCTACTAAGTGAATCTAACTCGCTAGAACTCTCTCACAGTTATGAAGCAAGTTATATTAAATCATATAAGATTGTGTAACTCAATCATGCAGCATCAGAACTACTTAGGGAAGAAACAAAGTAAAAACAAAATGGATATTAAATAGAAAAATTGGAATTGTATAACCAAAGTCGTTACTAACACATCCCTAGAATCCTATGAGTTTAGTTACACATGATGGAATAAGCTAAACACATAGATTGAAGGGAAAATAATTTGAACATAAAACTAAAGCAAATAAAACCTGTAGGTTGAATCCTTGTCGTTCTTGATGTTCTTGGAATCCTTCTTCAACTCCTTGCACAAGTGAAGTACTCTAGCTTTGATCTCTATGAATTATTTTGCAAGTAGAAGCTCTCTAATTTGATGAAGCTTGAGGTCTTATTTATAGGGGAAAGTCATTCCTTGTTGTAGAAGTAAAACGTTGCCAAGAATTGATGACCTGTTCGATCAACTTCAAGGAACTATTATCTTTTCGAAGATGGATTTAAAGTCCAGCTACCACTAACTGAAGATTCGACAAGATTATATCCGAAGGACGACTTTTCATACCCGGTATAGTCACTACAAGTTCATTGTGATGACCTTCGGCTTGACAATTTCGTCCGCAATATTCATGGATCTTATGAACCGAGTACGATACCCATAACTCAACAAATGTGTATAAGTATTCATAGACATCTACTCATCTATACAAGGAACAAGAAGAAACACGAAAAAAACATACTAATCACCTTGGGAACACTAAGGTTTAAAAGTTGTATGCCAAATTTAGCAAGTGTGAGTTCAGGATCAACGAGTTGAACTTCCTCTGTCATGTGACTGCCGAAGGAATCCGAATGAATCCAATAAAAGTAGAGATCATGTAGAATTTGGAACCTCCTACAACACCCAACGAAATATAAAGCTTCTTAGGACTAATAGGTTACTATAGAAGAATTATTGATGACTTCTTTAAGATTGCAAGACCAATGACGCAACAACTAAAGAAGGGAGCCAAAATTTCATGACCCTAGATGTGAAGAAAGCTTTGAGTTACTAAATAGTAAGTTAACCTCCGCACCAGTTTTAGTCGTCCCAGACCTGACAAAAGACTATAAAGTTTACACCGATGCGTCGAAAAATGGACTAGGTTGCATTCTCGTGCAGGATGGAATAGTAATAGCATATGCATCACGACAGCTCAGAGCGCACGAGCTTAACTATCCTACACACGGTTTGGATTTAGCCGCAGTAGTGCACGCCCTAAAAAAAATTTAGAGGCACCACCTCTACGGATTTCGATGTGAAAATTTTTTGTATAGACCACAAAAGCCTTAAGTATTTCTTTGAGCAAAAGGACTTGAACATAAGACAGAGGAGATGGTTGAAGTTAGTGAAAGATTACAATTGTGACATCAACTACCATCCCGGCAAGGCCAATGTGGTGACCGATGCTCTAAGCCGAACGACGCAACACTTGGCAGCCATGTTCGCCCACGAGGAGAAACTCCTACGAGAATTTAGCAAGCTCAATTTAGAAATGGTAAATACCCGGAAACGTTAGAAGCAAGGATAGTTACTCTAGTGGTGGAGCCAAATTTAAGAAAGAGTATCATCGCTGTGGAAATGCTGGACGAAGGCTTGGAAAAGATACGAGTAAAGGTGAGGACCAATGGATGTGAGAACTACCCCGAGGAGGCAGATAACGCCCTCACTTTCGAAGGAAGATTGTGTGCACCCAAGGATAAGAAACTGAGAGACAAGATTGTGAGTGAGGACCATGACACGCCTACACCGCACACCCTGGGAGTACGAAGGTATATCAAGACCTAAGGCAAAAGTGGGAACATTTAACCATAGATTTTGAGATGAGTTACCAAAGACTAAGCAAGGAAACACTGCCATCTGGGTGGTCCTGGATCGATTCACCAAGAGTGCCCATTTTCCTGCCGATTCCAATCACTTATAGGTCCTAGAAGTTGTCTTAACTTTATGTGCGAGAAACTGCGCGTCTACATGGTATCCCGACCTCAATCACGTTAGATCAAGATGTGAAGTTCACTTTGAAATTTTGGAGAAACCTACAAGAAGAACTGGGTATGAAACTAAACTTCGGCACTGCGCTCCATCCACAATCCGGCGGACAATCGGAGAGAACGTTTTAGGCTTTTGAAGATACGCATCGAGCTGTCGTGCTCGACCGAGGTGGAAGTTGATGCAATCCTATTATTTATAGAATTTTTTTTTTCTACAACAATAGTTACGAGACGACCATTAATATGGCACCTTACATAGTGTTATACGAGAGAACGTGCAAATCACAACTATATTGAGACGAAGTTGGTGGAAGAAAGATGTTGGGCCTTGAAGTGGTCAACGAGATGGTCCAAATCATACGACAAATCAAAGGAAGGATCAAATAAACACAAAACCGACAAAAGTCATACGTAGATGCTCATCAGACCGACATGTAGTTCAAGTAGGAGACAAGGTTTGCTTGAAGGTCCTTCAGAAGGGATAATACTTTTTGTGTGTGAAAAAAAAAAAAGCTTAGATCTTGTTTAATTGGACTCTACTAAATGGTGAAGGATATTGGACTGTGACATATTGTTTGGCGATGCCACCAAGTTGTGGAAATGTCCATAATTTTTTTTAATTTTTTTTCCATGTTTTGAAGCTACGAAAGTACGTGTACGACCTGAAGCATGTGATCCACCACGAAGAGATTATGTTAAACTGGACTCGAGTTACAGGGAGAAGCTCGAAGCAATCCTAGACAAAAATATAACACTAAGGAACAAATCTATCACTCCAATGAAGGTGTTGTGGAGGCATCATGGGTACGAAGAAGCTTCATGAGAATTTGAAAACAAAATGAAAGAGAAATTCCCAGAGCTGTTCGAATAGACCCTTACAAATTTCGGGACGAAATTTTTGTAAGGGGGAAGGAATGTAACACCCGCCCTTTTTATTCCTAAGAAATTTGGAAACTGACCTATTAATTAATATATATTAGTTTCGCGCCTAACCTCTTTTACTTCTCAGTATGATCAAACATTGTGAAGTATATTTTGAGTGATGAGTGAAAATAGTGTTATTACAATATTTAATATCCTTATAGTCCATATTTAAAGACCGAGCTTCAAATAAAAGTTCTACATCGAGTTCAACATTAAAGTAAAAATAAAAATATGCTCCATGCTCTCCGGATTTTGCTCAATAGTCACGTCTTGAACCCCGATAGCTACACGAAAGGATAAGAAACATGTTAAAGACGAGACGATCGACGAAATCACATCACATCAAGCACGCTTATCAAACGACGGCTCGCGTTTTCCAAACGACGGCTTACGTCTTTTTAAGCGACAAGATGTAATATTCTTGCCATTTATGGTATTAAGAATGATTGATTTGTCAACTTACTCCTTTTGGCAAAAAGTCATTATCTCTTGTGTAATAGTTTGCTTCCATGAATTAGGGATTTGACCATGTTTTTCCATGCACCCTTTTCCACTATAAATACCACTCTATCTCTACTCTTAAATCTTTTGTTCCACCATAAACCACCATCAAATTTATTTCAAAGTGGGGATCTTCAAATGAGTGCTTGAAGAAGAGGAGCCAAGTCTCTCCACCCTACTTTTTCCTCATTTCTTCAAGGTAAAATCTTCGAGCATCAAATTTATTCATAGCTATTCATATCATTAGACCATGCATGAACAAGAATCATAGAATGCTCAAATATTATGGCAAGCCCTACCATTTTCTTTCCTTTACAACATTCCTTTCTCATTAAATCCCAACAACAAATCTCACGTAGCATATTTAACTTCTTTCATGGACACTTTTCAAGCATGCTTATATTAGGAATCAAGATCATGCTTTAGCCTTTGATGCTTTTGATCTTAGCAACAATAATAGATGCCAACGTTTTTTTTTTAAGCTCATAAATCCTAATTAGTTGAGATAACCATAGCGAGCAACCAAGAAACAAGTTGAGACTTAGCTTTGAGGGGTATGTGCGCTTCAACAACGCGCTGCCTGATGGGCCTTTGCCCGAGGTGCGGCCTGAAACTCCGCCGCCTTGCGCACACACACAACCACTGCCGCTGCCGGAGCTGTCCAGTTGATGCACTTTTTATTTGCACTATAAATACCTGCAAGTATACAGAGTAGGTATAGTATAGCAAAAGGTTAGTACCGGGTATCGAACACGGGGAAGATGTACACAAAGTGTCTATCTTCTACTAGAACTCAATTACTATCTCGGAGAAACAAGAATTTTTGGAAGACTTTTGAAAACAGAAAATATTAAAAACAGTAAACAACTAAATGCAAGCAAATCACGGAGAGAAAAGTATATAGATAAGGGAATTCCAGGGATGTGGATACACTTTTACGTTATACAAATTTCCAAACTACAATACCCTACAGCACAGCTAATACTTTGAAAGGACGAGTCACCTAGCTTATGCTCATGCGATACAAACATTGATTACTAACATTAGGGTTGTCAATCCTAACACGTAACTCCAAAAAGCTCCTAAGACCACTTCAAAAGTCCTCACTCTCAATTAACAGTGTTGCTTTAAAGGAAACTAACCGGGTAGCGTTCAACTAAGTGGATCTAACTCGCTACAGAAACTTTGTCACAAGCTTATGAAGCAAGTTGTGGCTGAATCATACATAATTGTGTCACTCAATTATGAAGCATCTATGATTAATTTAGGGAAGAGAAGCAAAGTAAAAAGCAAATCGGATATTAAATAGAAGAAAACGAATTGTATAACCAAAGTTGCTACTAACTTACATCCCTAGAATCCTACGAGTTTAGTTACACATGACTCTGAATAAACTAAAAACATAGATTGAAGTGGAAAGACAATTTGAACATAAAACTAAAGCAAATAAAACCAGTAGTCGGGGAATCTTTGCTCTGTTCTCGATGTTCTTGAAATCCTTCTCCAACTCCTTGCACAATTGAAGTACTCTAGCTTTTGATCTCTATGAATGTTGCAAGTAGTCACTCTCTTTCTCTATGAATGTGTTCTTGTTGTGTGAAAAACTCTTTTTGATGAAGCTTGAGGTCCTATTTATAGGGGAAGATTATTCCTCATCATAGAAGGAAAAGATCTTCAAAGTTTGGTAAATCTTGGAGCAAATCTAGGGGAGTCCAGAGACTCTGACCCTCTTCCGGGTGGCGGACCGCGACATGTCTCCTCACGGCCGGTCGCCGAAGCGAGACTCTTCTCTCTAGCGTAGAACTTCCGAGGTGGGCGGGCCGCCACAGCAGCGCTCGACCGCCCTGGCGCCCGGCAGCCGCCGTACAACTTCGCGGCGGCCGGCGGGTCGCCGTCGACTCAGTTTCCGGACTATGCGTTTTTACACTCTCCTTTTCGGCTCAAATATGCACATTTCTCACAAAACACGTCAAAATACCAAAATGTATAGAATATGCAAATAATGGACATGTAGAGTGATTTTGATAACAAAAACGGACCAAATAATGGCCTTAAAACAGTGCAAAATCCGGGCGTATCACCAGTGTCGCCACTGCACGCCCCTGCTGTCTCATCCAGAGGAGTGCGCCGCTGCTGCGACCCACGGTAGCCACACACACACACACGTGCAGCTGCTGCCCTCTCGGGGTGCCGCCGCTGCTGTCACACACGCTCGGCAGCCGCTGCCCGAGCAAACCCCGCTGCACTCGGCGAGCCAGTGCCTGAAAATAATTGAACCGAGAGAGAGAGAGAGAGATAGAAAATGAAAACCGATAAATTGATAGAGGGAAGGAGGAACGAGAGCGAAGAGTTAGGTGGCCGGCGTCGCTCGCCGGCGACGCCATGACCAACCGAGAGAGGTGACGGACAGAGAGAGGCGTGAGATGTTGGGGAAGAAGGGGGCGCGCTCCTATTCTAAATTAAAAATCTGACTTCTTTTGAATTTTGGGCTCCTCTCTGGACCAAGGAATTAATAGTTGGGCTCTTCCTATTTATTACTTTGGGAAGTTTCTTTAGACTTTAATTAGTTGGAAATGTTTGCCCTTTTTATTTTATACTCGGGTTTAATTTAAGTGCAAGTTATAAGGCCAGATTTAATTGTTGGGTTTGAAGATTTATTGCTCGTTGGTTAATAGATTTATGGAGTGATTAAATAATTAATCTTAATCAATTACTTTTAAAGTCTCTTTTAAATTAGAGAGTCGTAAGTTGCGATGGAATGAAGTTATCTTTGATTGAACCTCGAACATAGGATGCATATTCCATGTAGGATCATTGCATGTCATGCACCTTATGTATGTCCATAAAACTAATTGAATGAATACCCTCTTTCAAGAAGGGCGTGTACAAGGAGTTTGCTTTCGAAGCCGAGCTTGTGTAGAGAAGTACAAATTTTTGGGAAGCATGGAGGTGGGCTTTATATCCAACACATTAAGTGTGGATAAAATTATCAAATATATGAAATGATTTTTGCTTGATAAAATCGCACTTACTTTTTTTAAAAATGTTATCGTGCCATAAATTGTTTATTTTATGATGCCTATCTGTTTGGCGATGCCAAATGAATGAATGAATGAATCGAATTCGGCTCCAATAGGACCAAGATCCTATTCGAGTTAGTGTACACAAAGAAATGGACCGTGAGTCATCGTAAGGGTTGGCCGGTCAATGTGATCGTGGAAGGTGGCCGCCTTCCCGACACACAATGAACCATCAGATATGGCGGATTGCTGGAATGAACTTAGTCTGATCAGACGAACTTTATGAAAATGAACTTAGTAAGCTCGGGCCTTTAAGAAAAACTCCTGTGTGTTACTGTGATGGCATGATAATGATGATTTTTCTTATATATGTGTAACTTTCGGCAATGTGTTCACAGTACCTCGTACTCAGCCCTGCATGTATTTCTAAATGTGCAGGTTGAGCAGTGATGAAATAGTGGCTGGGTGGAGTTGGTGATAGTCTCATCTCCTTTGTAGGGTTCTCGTGGCATATGTCTTCACACATATGGCCATGTGTTTATAACTCCTTCCGCTTTGGACTATTGTAGTATTATGTACTAGATGGGTCTTAAGAACAATGATTAATGACAACTGACATGTGATAAACACTCTTTTGATCTTTATGATCTTTCATTGACTTGTGAACCCCTCTTATCTTATTGAGAAGTATTTGTGTCTTATTGTTAATTCTTTCATCCCCTTCTATCCCCTCTTCTTAATTCCCTCCCCTAGTCACGATTCACCGAGCAATGTTATCCTTAGCAAGGCGCGATCGTGACATTCACCCATTTGGTTTCATTTATTTAATTTTTTTCTTCCATCCATGTAATAATAAACAAATATGGAAACTGCATCAACTTGGGCATCTTGAATTTATGGATGACAAATTGATTCTCCCAAATCCACCTAGTGACGAAATTGACATTGTCATTATGGAGAATCTGCAAACACTCAAAGGAGTTAAGGATTTGTTATTGAATGAGGAGGTTGTTAAAAGAATACCCAACGTGAAGAAATTGCATTTAAAATACACTTTCCGTCAAAAGGAGGGAGAAAACTGTCTAAGCTATCTTCAATGCTTCAGTAAATTGGAAAGCTTATGCTGCAGCACCTCTAGTCGACGTGGTGACTTTTTGCTGAGGATTAATTTTCCCAACTCTATCAAGAAATTGGTTGTTGAAGTCCATTATAGCACGGAGTTGGAAGACATATTGCCTAAAATCGGTTCATTACCTCTTCTTGAGAAGCTCGTATTAAGAAATGGTGTCTTCAGAACTGGCAAGTGGGAAACAATTGAAGGCCAGTTCCAGAAGCTCAAGTTTCTACAGTTGTGTGCTTTCGAAGGTCTAGTAAATTGGATTGTGTCAGACAGCTCCCACTTTCCACTTCTTGAGAAGCTTTGTCTCAGATATTTATCCAAACTCGAGGAAATCCCATCTGAAGTTGGAGAAATAGCAACGCTGAAATCGATTTCATTGTTTCGATGCAGTGAAGCAGCTGTGGCGTCAGCGAAAAAGATAGTAGAAGAACATGAGGATCTATATGGAGAGCAATTAGACCTTCGTGTGAATAAATGGTAAACATTGGGGTGCAAAGAAAGGAGGTAATAAACACGCATTGTGTTTTTATGTAATTTGTTTTCAATATTTTTTGCATTTGATAAACATTGGACTGCAAAAGAGGATTTACATATGAGCTCATATTTCTGTCAGTGTTGTTTGCTTCATCTCATTGTGGAGCTGAGTGAGGCCGGAGCCGAGGGACGGAGATGAGGGAGAATGGCCGGAGATTGGTGGCGCGGTGAAGAGAGTTTCTTCCATGGCTATAAACAAATGTTTATTTGTAGTATTTAATTTTTTGTTGTTTTAGTGATGTTATTGATATGATTTTGAATTTATTTTATAAACGAAACTTTGTTAGAGAATATTTTTTGTGGAGTAGTATTTTGTGTTCATGATTTTTAGAAGATAAAATTTTCTACTTTTAACTGATGATATAGTTTGCAAAAAATGTAAACAAAATCAATAATTTTATAATTTTATCAAAGTAAAGAAAAATAGGATTTTTTTTTTTTTTGGTTTGGTGTGATAAATTTAGAGAATGGTAATTACTAAGAAATTGATGGCTGTGATGATGAAATGAGTTTCTGAGGATAGAGATGAAATTTGATTTATAATTAGATGAATTGTGTGAATTGTGCTAATCCGGCTTGCATATGTTTATATATTTCCTTTACTCAATTGATTATTAATTAATTTATTGTTCCTATACATTTGTTATGTGCTATATTTATCCTGGTAGGCTTCTAGCACTAATTAATCTGTGACATTTCAATTTGTCAAGAAACCTATAATGTGTTGATTATATGTTCAAAGTGCTACTTGAATCAAAACGGGAGAAGGAATGTAAAAAAAGAATAAAAGATCATATTCATTGTATTCAAGGATGATACACAACTCATCACTTTTGACTAATTTTTATTATACCTATTTTACATAAAAAAGAATAAGACAGCATAGCATCCAAAATTCATCGACAAGTTGTGAACAGAGCTAGATTCTGATCTCAGATACCCCTCTTGTAAGAAACAAGGACAAAGTGGGAATGAAACCACCAACCAACTAGCTTGATTCCTATCCTTTTGGAGAGCCATATACAAATACAGATCTTACAAACTCCAACAACAGATGCTCACCGATCAATAAGAGAACTCGTGGCCGCGCAACGAGATAAACTTCTTGACCCAGATGGCAATGTCCTCGGCGCAGGCCTGAGCCTGGGGGGTCTTGAGAAGCATGTCAAGCGTAGCGAATTCGTGGACAGCGTCCTTGTACTCGAGGACAGGAGCATCGACATTCACCTTGCGAAGCTCCTCTGAGTAGGCGATCGCTCGATCCCTCATCCAGTCATGCTCGGCCACCACGGTCAGGGTTGGAGGCATCTTCTTCAGAGGAGGGCCCCCTCGGCCAGAGACTAGCGGGTTGGCAGCAGGGTGGTCCAGGCTGAACTCCTCCTCTGGTAGGAAGAGTTTCCACGCGAGTACGCACATTGCCTTGTCGTAGAAGTAGGAGTTTGAGAGTTTTATCTCTGAGTGTGTTGGGACACTTCCGATGAAAAAGGGATACATCAGAACCTGGGCTACCACCTTTACTGGGTCCAAAAGCTTACCGGCCTCTATAGCTTTCCTTGCCACATAGTCAGCAATATTTGCTCCACAACTCACACCGAGAAGTACACATCTGCATCCATTTTAAGTAAAAACAACACTTCAACAAAGTCCTTCTGTCGCTAAAAAATGTAGACAAGACACTGTTTACAAGTTGGCTATGTTGCTTCTGTATGCACGGAAATACAATGGAAGCATTAAACAGGGAATATGATTTCACTATTAAGAAGATCCTAATGGAAGCATTATATAGGCATTTCTAGAGGCTCTTTGAGCACGATTAAGCATATCCATGCAAACTCATGACAACAACGAAGATGACCTGCTAAACAATCAGGCAAATCCAAAATTCAACACAATACTATGTATGTGTTTTATCGCATGCTTAGGCTTAGAAAGTTAACTAATCAGCTGTCAAAGGGGAGACATAATATCTCATTCAGATTTAAAAGGAAAATCTATCCTATATGTAACTTAGTTTCTTCAAGAATATAATCCCCAACTTTACCAATTTTTGGGTTCTAGATAAATTGTTGTGCAGATCCCTTTCACTTTGATGGAAGCTACAGATAAAATATACTACTCGACATATACAACTAACTAAAGCAATCAGCATGGAACCAATGAAGCCATATTTACACATCTCTATATCAAATAAAGTCCACGATCAGGCTTCGAAGATACCTAGTCAGCTGGGGAAGGGGAAACATATTATCTCATTGAAATTCAAAAGGCAAATCTTTCCCATATGTAAGTTAGTTGCTTCAAGAATATAAGCTCTCAACTTTACCAATTTCTGTCTTCCAGGTTTCTAGTAGTACATCATAATGCAGATCCCTTTTCACTTCTGCCAAACCAACATCAGAACTAACCTAGATGGATCTCCATGAGCAGCCAACCAGGGCTCCACCATGGAAGCTCCAAATGCATCGGCGACATGCCAATTACCCTCTGACCTCCTCAAATCGACCCCTGCTCCTTTCGAACTTCCCAACGACTTGGTACATTCGGCCAAATTCACCTGCTTTGCAAGCCAGTGCAGCACTTTCAATCCATCCTCGAATGCAGATGGGTACTTATTCTCCGGAGCCAGCCTATAGCCCACCGACAACACAATCACATCGCACAATCTCGCAATCCGCCTACAGAAGAAATCATTCGCCACCGAATCATTGCTCCCACTAACAAAACCCCCACCGTGAAACTGCAGCATCACCGGCAACCGCCGACTGCCTCTCCCAACAGGATTATACCCTCTGTAGGTTCCATTTTCAGATTTCAAATTCGCATCATCAACACTAAATCCATAACTACTTCTTCTAAGACTGCTATCAACATTCTTCACAATCACAGCATTACTTCCGGAAACAACACTATTATCCGACGATCCGTGACTATATCGACGAGTAAGTGACCGATTTTGATCTAATAAGGGACCTCCAGATTTCGATTTCGAGTCGGGGAAATTAAGGCAGGTTTCAGGAAGAAAAACACGAACAGATACCGAAGTCACGGGATCGATATGAACATCCTTGGTCGCGACGCCATCGGTGAACAAAGGATTGGCAGCCGCCGCTGTCTCCTCCGCCGGCCGTGACGTCACCCCAAAGGTACCGCCGGTGCCACCGATAGCATCGTTTTCCGGAGCCTGCAATCGGCTCTGCAAACGATGCTTGAGCATGAATTTGAAGAATACGCTATACAGTTTCACACCAATACTTGGCATTTCCCGAGAAAGTAGCGAACTATTCGGTTGTACGCAAGGAAAGATACACGAAAAGTCAAGACGTACAACTGAAGTATGCGTGGTGTTCGTAACTCAGAAGTAGGGAATCGAGATGGATTTGGTGGGATGGCCCATCTAAAAAATAAATTTGAAAATTCTGATTAATCCCTCCTACTGTCATTAGGAGTCTAATTTCATGTTGGCACGAGTTTTAAGAGATATTAAAAATATTGGATGAAAAAAGTTAGTGAAATATGAGTCTCACTTGTATATACTCCGTATTAGTTTTAAATGAAATGTGAGTGAAATGAGTTGGTGGAATGTGAGACCTTATTACCATTTAGTGTAAAAGTAAACCGGGACTTTAATTCGCGGACGGACTAAAATAGAAAAACGAGACTCATATTCGCGGACGGACTAAAATGAAAAAAATGGACTCCTATTCGCAAACGGAGAAAGAATTATTTAAGGGCTATCATAAACAATTATTTTAGGGGCATTTATGTAAAATAATAAAGGTGAAATGGACCCCAATGTTTTGCATTCTTTTAAGAAGACAATTTCAATGCTAAATCTTGTCTAGGAGGAAAGCAAAACTGTTGTCTTTGTTATACTAACATTCTTGATTCATTAGTGTTTGTGTTTATCATCTAAATTATTTTTCATTGCTATTTTAATCATTTAAATCGTGCTTCAGTGTTATCATGATTTGTGTGAGCGTGGAATATGTGTCATTGTAATTCACATAAATTAAAGACAAAGCAACATATTTTGATATTGGGTTACTTGTTCTAAAGCATGCCATTCATCCAATCGATCAACAGTGTATAGTTAGACCGAGCAAACCTGGACATATCCTAAACGCCTCCAATTCCCGGATTTTACCGAATTGCCCCAGAGCACCGGCACACCTAACAACATCAGTATCTCTCAAGTGGAAGTAACTATATATGATTAACATGAACATACATATATATAATTGCAGATTTGCAGATGGAGAGTACATAAACTGAAGCCCAGTTCAAAAATCTCTAGACATACATCAAAATATAACACAACTTTTAACACCATTTCTAAGAACTAAAGACGAAGAAAAGGCCATTTTGCCAGCACAATTCTATATGTACATTCACTATTTCTTGCATCCGAAACGACGTCTCGTATAGCCCCTGCACCACGACCTGATGGGGTAAGAAAAACGCAAAGCAATCAAGAAAATATCCGATCTCACTGTTGCAGCTCCATCCCTTTACCATCAACCCCATCACTTGTCAGCAACATAAAAACAGCAAAAAAGTACTTCATCCTTAGCCAGGAGACATCTTTGCGATAGTCCTGGGAGAAACGAGCACTGGCTCGTTGCTGGCAGCTTTCATCGCGGCTATTTCCTCCAGGCGCTTCCATGTTGCTTCGCGCTTCCTCTTGTTTTCTTCTTCTTGTGCCTCGTCTTCTTGGAACTTGAGTAAACACTCCTCGTAGAGCTCGGGATCCGCGTCTGAGAATATTTTCCGGACATTCAGTGTCAAGCTCTGCACGGCCTGGTTCCAGTGGCTTCTTGCGTTTCTCTCCAGTGCAGGGAAGATGATTGGCAGGATAACTTTACGATTTTGTTTGATCAGGTTTTCAATGTGGTCGTTGTTCCATAAGAAGAGAGCCCTTTCTGCCACCTGTAGTTCCAAGATCAAGAAACACGATTGTAAGAAGGAAACCGAAATTTCGAAAATACAAGGGCTAAGAAAAACACAAACGAAAACAAACCCCAAAGAAGGACCCTTTCCATCCCAAACATATAGGCCACGATTTCTATTTCCCGATGTCCCAAATGTATAGTCATCATCCCAAAACCATGGTCAAAAGGAAAAGGGTCGACTCTCACTTATATGCTATTCCACACTTTCATGTGGAATCGATGTGGGATTCATATCAATCAGTTCCCCTTTCGAAACGGGTGGCAAACCCAAAGCCATGGGCCCACCATCCATTTGCTGCCCCTTGGGCCCACAACTTCAGTGGCACCCCTTTGGAGGACAACCTGAAAATGTGAACTGCTCAGGCAACGAGCAATCTTGCGGAAGAGAGGAACCATACAACGCTGAAACTCTGGAGGCTGAGTCGCTTCCAACACTTCCTCTAGCTCACCCAAGAACATTACCTCCTTTGAACTGTTAGTGATTGGCCAATACTTCAGTAAGCCTCTTATGACAGTATCAGCAAGTTTGCAGTCCTTCTCCACGAATTGTGTTATGCAGTAAGATAGCTGCTGATGGTACATGGGGATGCACTTCGGTTTGTGAAGAGGAATGAGTGCCCGAACAAGGAAAAGCTTGTGCTCTTCTTTCAAAGGCAATGCAAAACCATTTATAATGCTACCCAGAATTTCCAACAGCTCAGCAATCCCATTATGCTTCTCTGTTTCAAATATGAAGTGGTAGAATATATTATTGATAGCTTTTCTGACAAAGGGGCGATGAACCATGAACTTTCCATATATCCGATGTAGCACAGTCTTTAAATAGTCCCTTTCTCTAGGATCTTCTGAGTCAAAGAGATCTAATAACCTCAGAACAAAAGAGTGATCAATGTAACGCTTTGCTAGCTTTGCATCTGTCTCTGGCGAAGCCACAAACCTCAGAAGAAATTCATATACAACTTGCAAATGAGGCCATGCGGGATCCATCAAGGGCTCCTCTTCTTCCAAATCAAAGGCTTCCAATATCTTGTTTTCACGAGGCTGTGTGGAAAGCGTACGGAATAAATTTGTGGATACCATTTTTACAATCTCTTGCATGGCAGTTTCTGTGAATTTCTGATTTGCTGAAGCGATATAGTCAACGAGCTCAACTAATGTCTGCCGCTTGATCTCTTTTTCTTTCAAATTCTTTGTGGGGTCAGTGAAGTCAAATATAACACAGCACATATTCACCTTTTTTATAAACAAGCTTTGCTTCTCAGAATTTGGGACATCTTTGAAGCTAGGCAAAGCTTCATACGGAACATATCCTGCATTCCCATTGACCTTAGTACTTACTGAGTTATTTCCGTAATTTGCAACTGAATTTGAAGATGAATTAATCCCAGAAACAGCTGCAGGATTAGAACTGCCTGACCGGCCACCTGTGGCATAAGCATTTTTTGAAGTAGCTGGAGCGTTCGAAGTGTATGTAGAGGATCCTCCATCACGATTATCCACTAACTTGCCATGTTTTCGTGGAAGCTTGTTAAGAATATTCTTAATCATCACTAAGTGCAAAGCAGTCACAATATTCCTCAAGTGTACGAAACTCCCACAAACGAACAAGCAAATGCTTCACAACTGGAGGCACATCATAAATGGCAAGAGAACTAAAGAAATAGCGCCAAAACAATCATCAGACTGATTCAACTCCCAATGTGCAAACACTCTTTCCAGTGAAGGAATTATCATCTGTAAAGGGAAAGTGGGATTAAAACAAGAAATAAGCCCAAAACCAAAGATTTCATTTTGCATCAAGCTAGTGAGCTACAAAACAAGAAAATTCTCCCCATTTTTATTTTCAAAGAAAAGGTAAGTCCAACCCTTGTAAACAACACAAGACCACTTCCTTTCCAAGCACAATTTCGCATATCACTCCCTTTATGCATATTCTAGAAGTGGAAATTAACCTTAAACGAAGATTAACTAATAAAAAAACATAAAGCAATCAATAAGCTACAAAATAAGAGCAATTTCCCCATTTTCTTTTTACAATGAAAGTAAACTAATGTGAAGTCACTGTTGTACACAGCTCAAGACCATTTCTTTCCAAGCAAAAATTTCACATGTCACTCTCTTTATGCATATTCTAGATGTGGAAATTAGACTTAAACGAAGATTAACTATTCAAAATAACTTAAAGCAATCAAGATAAGCTACAAAATAAGAAAATTCTACCCATTTTCCATTTCAAAGAAAACCTAAACTAGTGTAAAGTCCACCCTTGTAAACAACTCAAGACCACTTCCTTTCCAAGCACAATTTCGCATGTTGCATATTCTAGATGTGGAAATTAGCCTCAAACACAGATTAACTATCATAACAACTCAAAGCAATCAAGATAAGAAACCACAAATCAGCTCAAATCACAACAAAAATCACTAAGAACAGCAAAACCCCAGCTCATGAACTCACCTCATCTTTCCCCTTTCTCTAATAATTCCACAAAATTCCCAACTATTCAGCACAGATCAGCACGTTTCAAGATCTGGGCCGCGATCCATTACATCATTCATCAACAATTGCTCACCAAAAATGCATCAAAAGAGGCAAAAATCGAAGCTTTATCACTATACATGTAAACTAGAGAACTGTGCAAGTACGGAAGCAGCAGAGAGCGCAGGAATCAAGGGTCATTGATGGGAAAAAATTGAAGTAGAGAGGCGGTTTAATTTGCGATGGAGGGAGCAATTAAAGCGGAAAATTCTTGAAATCGGAGTGAGATAAACTAGAGAGAGAAAGCGAAAGGTGTGGGAATTAGGATGAGAGGGAAAATGGGAAAGTAAAAGAAAACAATTTTTTGGGTTTGCTGTTGTTGTTGATGATGGGCTGTGGAGCTGTACTCGTGTGCTGTTTTTGTTTTGCTGAAATCATTGATTTTCTGATAAAAGTGTTCTCTTTTACTCCATTTTTATTTTTCATCTCCTCTTTTTTTTATCCTATTAATCGAATTTATATCCTTTATTGTAGTACTAGTATTTTATTATACTCTATAATATTAAATGGAATGTTATTGGTTGAGAATATATATATATATATATATATATATATATATATTCGTGAATCGATATGGGTTGATAGCTAAATGTTCTTTTATTTAATCATTTTTGTTCTTCTCGTTGCTGGATATATATAGTTTGCACATATACATGTTTAATAAGAAAGGTATGATATGAGAAGATATGTGAAACAAGATAAGAAATACGGATTTCATGTTTTCTATCTTGATATTACCATTTTATCAAACATGTCGAGCTATAGGCATGGTTTCAATTGTAAAATCTTTAATAATTTCATCATCTAAAAAGAAGAATTTTGACACTAGCTTACAATTTTTATATGAATATTTATTATGCTGTTAGAAGCGCCAATTGTAATACTAGTTTGTAATTAAAGCCCTGACAAATTTTAGTGACATACTATAAGATAATGGAAGATGTAAAACATGAGAGATAATACAATAGATGCATATCAACTATTGTCAATCAAATTTTTTTTAAGGAAATGTCAATTATACATTGTTCACACACAAATTTATTAATTCCCCTCCCTCACGTGCTGAATACTTATATTTTTCTTGTACTCTATTAGGTAAATGAGACAAATTTATTTTGAAAAAACCCTGTAATTTCAATTGGTTTTTAAGTGCTAGGCATTGGACAATTGTATCACTTTATGCAATTTGTCAAGACCGGCATGTGAAATTGGATGGGTATTCTTAGAAATCAATTATGACGGTTAACATGGTACTGCTATAAAATGTTTATTAAAAAGTGTGTGGATCCGTCACTTATTATACATTAACTTAAGTTACAATTGCATAACTCAATCAATTTATGACAAAAAGTAGCTAATAATGCACTAAGCTAATCACAGCACGTCAGTCTCTTCGGTTGATGCTCGAACAGATATCTTGCAAAACTCCTAATGAAAGCTATAAAAGCTGAAAATTTTGGTCATATATTTCATGTTGATAACACAATTTCCATACAACTCAAAACCAGGTTAAAATTGTTTTAAATGTTAGAGTATTGAACTCACAGCAACTCAAGAGATGTCAATAACATAGTAATGTTGGTTTAAAGTCTTAGATTGATAGAGATCAAGCTAGTAATATCCATTATCTCTTGAGATTAAAGAACTCTTCAAATGTTGAGGATTTATTTCCTTGTTTATTTATAAACCGTAGGTCTCGGTGAGAGGATCATCATAGGCCTCTGAGGAGGACTGTTCTACTTTGAGTTTAATTCTAGTTCTTATTTTCCGTTTTTACCCGTTCTCTTTACTTTTGTATGTATCTGCATTTTACTCTATATCAATTGGTGCAGTGAACGATGGTTTCTATTCATAACTATTGTGATTGGCATTCAATTGACCTCATGCTAAGAATATCGACCCAAACAACTGCTACAAGTCTTACAACTTCTAACATAGTAATCAATAATTTTCAGCCTTACACCTCCTTTGCCCACCATTTCACCCTTCAAGTCCTCCCCCCTCTCTCTCTCTCTCAGCCATGATCATGAGAGCTTATACTAATGTGATTCTTGCTCTGATCATCCTCTGTTTCATCAACAACACATTTTTGTCCCATGCATCTGACACCCTTTCACCAAACCAAACCCTCTCCCGCGATCAAACCATCGTTTCCTCGGGTGGTGAATTCGAGCTCGGGTTCTTCTCTCCAGGCAACTCTTCCAAGTACTACATAGGCATATGGTACAGAAAAATCACTGACAAAACCGTTGTCTGGGTTGCAAACAGAGAAGCTCCCATTTCAGACAAGAACTCTGCCCTACTCAAGGTTTCACAAGGTAATCTGGTGCTCGTAAACGAATCCCAGATCGAGGTCTGGTCAACTGGCTTAAGCACCAACTCAACAAGTTCTGCATCCGTTTTGCTACTTGACGATGGAAACTTGGTTTTAAGACACGGGTCCAGCTCGAGTTTATGGGAGAGTTTTGATAACCCTTCTCATACATGGATGCCTGGTGCAAGAATTGGGTATAACAAGATTACTAAAAAGAAGCAATTTCTGACATCATGGAGAAACTCAGGGGATCCTGCTCCTGGGCTGTTCACATTGCAGATGGATCATAACAATAGCCAGTATACAATGAGGAGGAAGAGTGAGCAGTATTGGGCTAGTGGACCTTGGGATGGTGAGATTTTCAGTGGGGTGCCGGAAATGAGGACGGCGATTAGGCAAGGCTACCGTTTCACGTACGTTGACAACGAGAACGAGAGCTATTACTCGTACATGATTTTTGATCCGTCATTTATCGCGAGGCAGTTCTTGGATGTCACGGGGCAGTTGAGGCAGCAAATGTGGACAGAGTCCGACTGGCTCGGGTACTGGTTTAGGCCGAGGCAGTGTGAGGTTCCGGCTTATTGTGGGGAGTTTGGTGTGTGCAGTGAGCCATCACTGCCAATCTGTAGCTGTTTGGAGGGGTTTAAGCATAGGTTTGAAGGTGAGTTTGGTGTGTGCAGTGAGCCCTCTGGTGGCTGTGTGAGAGAGGATGGATTGGTGTGTGTCCCCGGAAAAGAAGCAAAAGATGGGTTTTTTATGAGACCGGGCATGGGTTTGCCTCGCTACTCTCGACTGGTGAGAGTCGAGAGCAGAGGCGATTGTGAGTCGGCCTGTTTGAGTGATTGCTCTTGCACGGCTTATGCATACGACGAAGGCGGATGTTCGCTTTGGGATGGAGGGATTTTGAATCTGCAATGGGTTAATGAAGGAAACACCAGTGGGAGGACTATCTACATTAGACTCTCTGCTGCTTCCTCAATTTTCCGAGGCCAAATGAGTGATACGGATAAGGGTGTCGTTATTGGTGCTGGAGTGGTTGTTCCGTGGCAGTCTTGGTCGTCATGTCAGCAGCCGTGGCTGTAATGTTGAAGAGGCGGAGACGAGGTATTAGGACTAGTAAAGTGGGGGATGGTTCTTTGGTTGCCTTCACATACAAAGATTTGCAGAATGCAACTAAAAATTTCTCAAATAAGTTGGGTGGAGGGGGCTTTGGATCGGTTTACAGAGGGACTTTACCTGATTCAACCGTCGTGGTTGTGAAGAAGCTCGAGAGCGCCAGCCAAGGCGAGAAGCAGTTCAGGGCTGAAGTCGGGACCATTGGCACCATCCATCACGTGAATCTTGTTAGGCTTCTTGGGCTATGTCGTGAAGGTGCGAAGCAGCAGTTGCTAGTCTACGAGTACCTGCAAAACGGCTCGTTAGATATGCACCTCTTCAAAGCCAACGAGTCTAATTTTTTAGCGTGGGGAACGCGGTATCGGATCGCGCTGGGAATAGCGAGAGGGCTAGTGTACCTCCACGAGAAGTGTTGGGACTGCATCATCCACTGTGATATAAAGCCGGAGAACATTCTTCTCGACGCGGACTTGTCCCCCAAGGTGGGAGATTTTGGCTTGGCAAAGCTGGTTGGCCGTGACTTGAGCCGGGTCCTGACAACGATGCGAGGAACTAGAGGCTACCTCGCACCAGAGTGGCTAACAGGAGTCGCTATCACGGCCAAAGCAGATGTTTACAGCTACGGGATGGTGCTGTTTGAGCTCGTGTCAGGAAGGCGAAACACAGATGATGATATTGCTAACAACTTCTTCCCTTCATTGGCTGCAAGTGTGATCGTGAACGGAGGCGACATGCTTACTGAACAGGGATGCGGACGAAGAAGAGGTGGCGACGCTATGCAAAGTCGCTTGCTGGTGATGACAACACGAGACCGTCAATGAGCCGGGTTGTGCAGATCCTTGAGGGAGTTGTGGGTGTGAGCTCGCCTCCGATTCCTCCGGCTCTCACGCTCCTTTTAGCTGCAAAACAACAACACATAATGTTCTTCACTGATTTCTCCACATCAAGTGTGCCCTAATCCCCTTCCTAGAAAAGCTCAACAGCACCAAATTGATTCTATCTACATCACATATTCCAATTTTTCAATGCAATTTCAATATGTAATTCAATTCAATAGTATGTTTGCAGAAATAAACTGTCTTCAATTAGACTGCAATTTCAGTGTTTGTAACTCTCATCATCATCAAATTCACATCCAACAAAATCACAATTCACAACGCATACCTATCTAGAGAAACAGTTATCTAATTAAAGCTTAGATTCGTCTTCCAAAACACTTCCAGATTGAGCTGATCAAACTTCAACATATTCTAGACTAAACAGCGAAATGAAATTCTTCAAAATAGAATATTGAATAGTGCGAGAAGAGGAACTTACTGAATCACCTGCATTGCGCTCTCTCTCGTGTTAATTCTTCAGTTTTTCTCTTTTTATTTAGTTTTTTAAATTTAATTTAATTTTTTACAATTCTTTGTATTAACTTTAATATGTGAAATCGAGAATGAAAATATGAAAAACAAATGCACTATGCATTGAATTTTTAATTTGATTTATGCAGGATTTTAGATTTAATATAAAACTTGATTTTAACTATTTGGTTTAAGATTAGAGATTGAGGTCTAATGCTGATGGCTTTGACTTTATGGGGCTTATTGGTACGATGGAATGAAATGGTGGAATGGAATATGATTGCTATTTTCATTCTATTTATTTACTTGGTGTGGTGGAATGAATGAGTGAATGGATGAAAATGCAAAAGAAATTCAAGAAAATTGACATTTCATTCCAACCTCTATTTCATTCCAACATCCATTCCATTCAATCATACCAAGCATGCTCAGTTGCTTAGATTGATAACATTTACTATTAAATACTCCCTCCGTCCACAAACAATAGATCTATTGTTGTTCGGTACGTGTTTTAATGTAGAATTGGTAAAGTAAGAGAGAGGATGAGAAAAAGTAGGTGAAGTAAGAGAGATATGGAGAAAAGTGAGTAAAGTATGAGAGATGGAAAAAAAAGTGGGAAAAGTATGGGAGATAAACTTTCCATTTTTAAAAAGTGATCTGTTTTTTGTGGATGTCCCAAAATGGCAAAAGTGATCTATTTTTTGTGGATGGAGGGAGTATATATTTTATAGTTTCCTTATAACAAAGATTTTGGGAAGGCCCATTCATAAGCACGAAAAAATTACTAAAATGAAAATGGACATACCAAAATAAAAAAAGACGCCTATTCCTTATGATGGAGTTAGTCAAACTCTACTGGGTATATTTTTTGTGTCCGCCACTGACGACATATGAAGCTATATATTTTATAAATAACACAATATAAAATTCCGACTAGGGGAGTGTTATATTGCTAACTAAATGCTTAATTGCTAACTACAACTCAATAATAGTCATTAGATATTCAAATTAAAGGCCTAGATTATCAACCACGAAATGTCAATACGATCAACAAAAACGTCAATAAAGCTATAGGATTAATTCTAATAAATATCAATAGGGATATTAATGTCAAGTTAGTTATAACTAACTTTTAAAAGAAATCCCAAAACTTTAAATTCATATAACATATATCAAATTAAAGATAATTTTATAAGGATTCCAACGATATACTACATGCATATGTTCCGATGTCAAAATTTGAATTTTTTTTTTTTTTTTTTTGAATTTTCGTATTTTTTACGTACAGGTTTATGTCAATACACCTTACATAATATGTCAATATTATGCTTGTAAAATGTCAATATGAAATTGTGTTGACATTATTATGTCTTCGTGTTGATGTATTTCATACACTGTATTGACATTATATTTTTAAACCCTAAATTCGATACTTGCTATTATCTTTTTAATATTAAAAAATGAAAAACGAAATTACACATGGCAAATCGTAGACCACAAGATTTCTAAAATCTTATGGTCTTAAATTAGTTGTAGTTAGCAACTAAGGGATGAGTTAGCAATTCATCACTCCCCATTCCGACTATTATTATACCGAATATAAAACATAACATAATCAATATATGCATGTCTATTTTAATTTGTTTTTGGTTTTCGTCTTCGTCTTCGTCTGCATTTAATTTTGCACTCTCGTGCAATTTCATATTAAAGATCTTGTGAAGGTTGCTGAGCATTTTCTCGGCCCTATTATTGAGCAATGCAACCGAAAGAAAATCATTATTTTCAACCAGACTCTTGGTAGATTCATCGGACTTTTTTTTTTGTCGGAACTTTGAGTGATGCAACCGATAGAACATCTATATTTCCCATCAGACTCTTGCTAGGCTTGTTAAGCTTTTTCTCGACCTGAACATCCAATATAACCGAGATAAAATCTTTATTTTCCATTGCCCTCTTAATAGGCCCACCAAACTTTCCCTCAGCCAAAATATTGAATAACATGGCAGAATACACGATGAGCATCAATAAGAGAATATATCGATTAGTGTGGGCGACCAGCCTTTTATGGGGGGCAATGACGATTACTTTTGGATAATAATTCAGAATATTGTGATTATCCTTTTCTTTAACTCATTAGCAAAATTTATATTTATATGATTACTGCATGCCTGAATATTGTGCTCTAATCATATCAACGGGTATAAATTACATGCCCAAAATTGTACTCCCTCCGTCCCCCATAAAGGATGTCACATTTTCCTTTTTAGTTTGTCTCACAAAAAATGTTATATTTATATTTTTGGAAAAAGTTCTCTCTCACATGAATATAAAAATAATATTTTCTATCTCCATTTAGGGTGTCCACAATGGTGGCCCTCTTGGGCATGCCCAAGCCACCATTTCTTGGGCATGCCCACCAAACTTGGCTCTTGCCCTCAAAACTTGGCCACCACAATGGTGGCTCTCCGGGCCACCAATTAAAATTATTTTCTTATACTTTTAGTTATATTTTAATTTAACTAGAATAAAATTATTGGACTATAATAATTATAAAAAATCTAAATTAATATTAAAAAATTTGACAATTACAAGTAAATATATTTATTGAAAATTTGAATTTTAATTGTTTCCATAATTAGGGTGTGAATTGAAATCACAATCATTAATTAAAAAGTTGACCAATTTAATAGGGATTTAGTGATTGAGATTGATTTGTTTCCCAAATTAATGCTAAATTAATGCAAATTTTTTTTGAAACTTACCATCTAATTTTCGTCACATTCCCTCTCTCTCTTCCTACTTCATCTTCTTCACTTCATCTTCTCCAAAACCCTAAAATTAACACAAAAACTGAAAAAAAAAAAAAAATTAAACCATGGCCCGGGCCGCGGCTCTCGGCCCTTGCAGTGGCGGCCGAGCCGCGTGCCCAAGAGCCTCGGCCTGGCCGAGAGCTCGGCCATCACTCGTCCACCCCCCCGAGCCGCGTCCACCTTTCGCCTCAGTAGTGGGGGGCCGCGGGCTGCCCAAGCCCGGGCCAAGGGCCGCGGCCCTCCCACTGTGGACACTCTTAATACGCAATAAAACCTCCTAAAATCTCATGTCGTCCCACAAGTGTGACATCTCTTGTGGGACGGAGGGAGTATCTAGTTAGCCTAACCATGGTTGTGTGAAAACATTGAGATTGGATCCAATAATTTACCATCATAAGGTTGGTTGACATATATAATGTGTTTGGTTCATGAGATTCAATCCTAGATGAATAATCATGGAATAATTAGTCATAGCTAATCTCATATTACTAAAATAATCTCACAGTTCAATCTTATATTATATTTTAATATTATTTTATTTTGGAAACCTAACACTACCTATATTAATTTAGTTTGATTGTTTAAAGCACCTTATAACAGGTTGACATATAACAGATAAAATAAGACCGGGAATGTGGCATCTCTTACTTACAACGGGTTGACATATAACGGACAAAATAAGCACGCCGCTCCGCTCCAACTTTGCCTCGCTGGGGAAGACGAGTGAAGCGGAGCGAGTCGACTCAGTCGAAACAATTGCAGAAAACAGAGCAGCAATCCAGTGGAAGAAGAGATGCCACGTAGAATTTAATTTATTTTTCATTTTTCCAAAGAATATACACATGTCAATTTATTATTGGTGTAGCAGCAAATGTCTTATAAAATGCCTTAACTTAACTGATCGTCATCCCGAGACGAGACCGGTTTAGCAAAAATTGAGTAATAAGCTACAATTGGATTTTGGAATTAATTGGGCCTCCCAATTAATTGATAATTGGGCCTTGCTCAGCCTTAAATGGAACTGATTAATTGGGCAGTAGCGAGGCCCAGACTTATCAGTGTAGCTTTTGTAAATATTTGATGAAGTATTCCAACTTCCTAATTTTAATTAACATTATTAATAAATGAATCATCCTGCCTTTAAACTTATATAAGTGAATCTAAAGGCAATTCTCATCAAACCAATGACTAGTGTTACTTATGTTCTATCTAATTCGGGTACCCGCGGGTACCCAAACCCGAAAATTCGGGTACCCGAACCCGAAATCTCAAAAATATCATATCCAATACCCGACCCGTATGTGAATTCGGATACCCTAATATCCGATGCGGGTACCCGAACCCAACTAATCGGGTACCCATAAACCCGGAATTATTATATTTAAAATTTATTCTTTTATATAAATTAAATTGTGACGAGAATAGAAATTATTAAAAATCACACGATACTTATACTATTTATTGACTATAATTCTATATTATATAAAATAGACACTAGACAAATAGAAACTACTTAATTTTAAAATAATATTTCTTTTGGGTATAAATTGAAACATAAAAGAGATTAAAATAATTTTTTAAGATATTAAATGAACATGTAAATAAAATGGAGAAAGTATAACCAATTAACTATATATTTTCAAAAGATAACAAGTAATAACCTAAATAATTCAACATGCATGAACTGAACACGAATGTAAAGAAGAGATTTACCCTACTGGCCATAGGCCCTATACTAAATAAAATATTTATCACAAATACATAATTAATCGGGTTTAATCGGGTACCCTAAACCCGAAAAATCCTAACATTAGCTACCCGAACCCATAATTTTGGGTTTCGGGTACCCAAAACCCGTCGGGTATTGGGACTGGGTCGGGAATACCCGAAAGTCCGAAACCCGCGGATTAAATTTTCAGGCCTAGTTCTATCTATCATTTCATTTGTTTAATTATGTAATATATTTTTTAGTTTTCAATCTAGGTTGATGATTGAGTTCAATTCGTTAGAGCAAGAACAAATTGTAATAAAGAAAACACTTTCCGTTAGAAACTATAAGTCTTTTATAGCAACTAAATAAGATGATAACATGTTTTACCTTACCCAATATTTGATTAAACTACATATCATCCAGAATATTTCTAAAACACTATCAGTTGAACTGATTAAACTTTAGCATATGTTTAGATAATACAAACAATAAAATGAGGATGAAAAATCACCAATTATTATTGTGATACTATTCGGGAACTGAGTTTGCTAGACTCTGTAATTTTATAAAAAGGCCTTTATGATATTTTGTATCAAAAGAATTACTTCTACTTTAAAATAGACAAATGTTTTTGAGATAAGTAATAAATTGCATATGTTTTCTAATATCAAAGGCAAACATATCTATCAAGTAGGCCTGAGTTCATAATTTTTTACGCAATATAAAAACATGAAAAAAATGCAATGAAATGAATGAGTTAGTGTCGAATCTTATCGTCCTCGTATTCTTATTGGATCGACCTAATAAGAACAAGATGATTTCGAATTGGATTTTATTCGGATTTGTTTAACCCAATAATAATGGTTCTTTTTCATTAATTGAAAATTTTATTACTTTATTATAATTATGATAAAATTTTACTTTTTCATTTTTTTAAAACTCTGCAAATTTGTGTTGTCTCTATTTAAGTTTATATTGTGCTTGGATCTGACCTTAACGAGTTGAGTGGTTGTTAAATCGTTCAATTTTTTTTTCCAACCTAATAAATTAAGAAAAAAGAACCAGGCTCACCTTTATAACTCCTAATAATACATTAAACATATACTAGTAGTAATAAAAAAAGCTTTGGCATAATTCTTGCTATGAATAGAATAAATACATTGACACCAACCAAACTGAATATGGTAGTTTTCACGTGGTTTTGCTTAAGATAAATATATATACAACGACTAGATAATCACATGTCATATTTGATAGATCCATTTTATTCCACATATATAAATTTAAAAGACGGTATCACGAATATTGGTCTACCGCGTTGAATGTTGTGATCACAACTCTATTTAATTTAATTTAATAAGTTGGCCGGTCCATTTGGATGTCTAGTCCTTTGACGAAAAATCCTTATGATTTTATAATATTTAAAACAAGAAGGCATGATTGATAAAATGTGACACGCCATCTAATACTCCCCCGTCCCACATAATTTTATCCAATATTCCATTTTAGTTCGTCCCACATAATTTTATCCATTTCACTTTTATCATTTTTGGCAGTGGACCCTATTTTCCACTAACTCATTCACTCACATTTTATTATAAAACCAATACTTTAAAAGTAGGACTCATATCCCATCAATTTTTTCAACTCACTTTCTATTACATTTCTTAAAATCCGTGTCAAGTCAAATTGTGTAAAATTATGTGGGACGGAGGGAGTATGATCTTACATGGATGGGGCCATCATTTCGATACCATTTTTTGTTTGTTTATAATATGATAAATTATTGAAAATGAAATTTGATTAAATTATAGTTTATTTTACAAATTTAAAAATTAGTTAACTAAATTATTAAATTTAAATATTTTCATAAATATACTGATATATTATTGATGTGTTTCCATCATCAATTAATGTTGTTTTCTTTAAAAATAAAAAAGTATCGATTCAACTCACACCTTATTATGATTTTTTGACTATCACATTAGTTCAAAAAAGTTCATCACAAGATAATTACTAATTAGGCACAAATACAATCGTTACTCTGGCGAATTTTAGAAGTTGCAAAATGTATTCAAATTATATATTTTTCTTGACAATTTTTTATTTATAATATTATCATTGGGTAATCTTAGACATCGGCTCTTGGTCAAATGACTCAAATTTGTTAAGTGTCCCACTCATTGAGGTTCCTATAAATCAGAATAGGGAATAGTCACGGTACCCGCCGATAGATACCCTTGGTAATTACCAAAAAAAAATAAAATAAAACACAATTTAATTATCAAAATAATATGAGCCTGAGTCATTTTAATAGTGGGTTATCTAGAATTTTTAATTTAGAGATTGTTATATATAATCACAATGACTGACCTTCAAAATCTAATTTTGAGATTGTTATATATAATCATAATGACCACCTTCGAAATATTATTATGCCCTCTCAATATTGTCTTTATTTTTTCTATTGAGAATTTTAACAATAATGTAGTAGAAAATGAATTACTTTATACTTTATCCGTCCCAATTTAAATGTTACATTTTGTTTTTTAGGATATCTCATTCTAAATGATACATTTCTAAATATATAAATATCACTTTCTCTACTTTTTTTTCCTTTCTTATTTTATTCTCTCTATTTTACTCATAAAATAATATTACATAAAATCTCATATCAATTAAAAATACTCCACTTAAAATGAAACTGAGGAATAATAATACTAATTGGATGATCTTCATAAAATTCATCCCAGTTACCAATTTTTGAACTGTCATAATTATGTAAATACTATTTATACCTTACTTTTTGCTCAATCATCTATTTTATTATCTAGTAGTACTAGATTTTATTCTCCCTTTATTCATATTTTACTTTATTCATTCCTATCTTATTCGTCTTTAATTTTATTCTACAGTATCTTTTTACATAATTTATTTAGCACTTAATACCAATTTTATTTTCGTCAAACATATTTCACCAATTTTATTTTCATCAAACTTATTTTCACCAAATACTAGTAGAAATAGTTTACTCTCGTCTTTTTATTACTAGTACCGAAGCGTTTTACCAATTAAATTACAATGGAAAAAAGAGTGTGACAAATGGCGAGGTCTCTTGTTATCGTCCACCAACGCACACAGTCTCACTCTCACACCATCTAGCGAAGTCAAATTAGGCAGCTCTGCCAAATCAACGTATCGTCACAAAGCTTCCCTACCTCCTCTCTCTACAAATCTCAATTCGCAACTGCAGCACCATTTACACCATCTCTCCACCTACTTTTTTAGGCAATTGCTTTTCGGATTGCTGCTGCGGTGAGTTGTTTTCTTCATCTCCATCGGAATATCCTCGATCATCTCTCGTTTCTCGTGATTTTTCCAGAATTGTAGAGCCTGCTTCGATCTGTTAACCGTAGGGAATCATTTAACCGGTTGATTTCCTGTTTGGATCGCGCAAAACTGTATGATGAAGTATTTATCGCGTAGTGTTTAATTCAAGCCTGAGGAAGAGAATTTTGTTTTTATTTGAATTTGTAGCGGTTTGAATTGCAGCTGAATTATAGTGAATCATCACTGGAACTGATTTGAGATTTTTTTTTCACCGAATTTTCAACCGCAGCTTGATTTTTCAAAGTTTTTTTAGTAGTATTATTAGTGTCGATTGACGAGAATGTAGTCGTTATTTGAATTGCAGCTGAATTATAGTGAATCAGCACTGGAACTGATTAGAGATCTTTTCCCCCGAATTTTCAAACGCAGCTGGATTTTTTGATGTTTCTTACTGTTATCAGTATCGATTGACGAGAATTTAGTTATTGATATTTGTTGACGTCCTTGCTGTGCAGATCAGGAGCTGCTAATCGAGAAATTAATTAGCTCTAGCAAATTCTGATGGCGGCTGTGGGCGAATGGCACTGTGAAAAGAGGCCTTTCGATAAGAGTGAATCGTTTGCGAATAATAATGAGAATGTGCCTGAAACTGGATGCCTCTCCATCATTGTTCTCGGTGCTTCCGGTGATCTTGCCAAGAAGAAGACGTTTCCTGCGCTCTTTAACCTTTACCGGCAGGTTGATCCGAATATTGCTTGTTTTTAGAATGAATACATGCTATGAATTCATGAGTTTGGACCTTTTACTTCGTTTTGGAATCTGATGTTAAGTGTGTCTGGAAGGCGACTCATCTCTTGTGTTATTTTGGATTGTGATGTTCAGGGATTTTTGCAATTAAATGATGTTCACATATTCGGTTATGCAAGGACCAAGATCTCTGATGATGATTTGAGAGATCGGATCAAAGGGTACTAATTCTGCAACTTTTTAGTTTGAGCTTATGGTGAAAATCATTTGGAAGCCGACTGCTTTATGCCTTGGAAATGAAAGAAATATGTGCTTGATCATTCAGTGATGCATATATACATTTGTGATTTGGATTCATTTCTCTTTTTTAAATTGTTGTAGGTATCTTCCCAATGGTAATGATGTCACAGAAGATGTTAAAAACTTTCTATTGTTGGTTAGTGGTTGCTGTTTGGATATCTTATCTTATGCTTAACCATATAGGATAATGTGTATGTAGCATATCCTGACATTGTTTGCTTGCAGATTAAATATGTGAGTGGTTCATATGATGCTCCGGAAGGGTTCCAAGCACTAGACCAGGCAATATCTGAGCACGAGTTCTCGAAAAACAGTACAGAAGGATCATCCCGTAGGCTTTTCTACCTTGCACTTCCACCGTCTGTTTATCCACCAGTCTGCAGAATGATCAAGAGTCACTGCATGAATAAATGTATGCACCATCACCATAACTAGTTCTAGATTGCTCATTCCTCTGCATTTCCCTTCCGTGAATCGTTACTCCCATTAAAGGAGCTCCATCTTCATAAAAACTTCTATTTTACCCACTTCAATGTTTTTTAGCATTGGATGCAATGTTGATTTATTGCATTGCCTTTATGTAATATGTATGGAGATGGTAGAAATCCACTTAATTTGCCTGCTTCTCATGCCTTACATCTAGACACTTCCATAAACCTTTAGCGTAATTATTTTCAGCTGATCTCGGTGGATGGACTCGTATTGTTGTTGAGAAGCCTTTTGGAAGGGATTTGGAATCAGCTGAGGAACTGAGCTCACAAATAGGTGAACTATTTGAAGAACCACAGATCTATCGTATAGATCATTATCTGGGAAAGGAATTGGTGCAGAACCTGGTATGCTTGTTACCCTAATGTTCTGATAGATCAGTTTGGTTATGTGTTGCATATGTAGATTTTATTCTAAAAGGAAATTGATCTCTATCTTACAATATTTTGCAGTTGGTACTTCGGTTTGCAAATCGATTATTTTTACCTCTCTGGAACCGTGATAACATTGCTAACGTACAGGTGAGCTGCTTATGTTTAAATAATGAGAATTTTTAATAAGTCTACTCCAGCTTTCGATGCAAGCTTGACTTTTCTGTCGGTCCCCAGATTGTGTTCAGAGAAGATTTTGGAACTGATGGGCGTGGTGGATACTTCGACCAGTATGGGTATGCCCACTCTCTTCTCCAGAGTGTTTTAGTTTTGAAAATATATATTGTTCTTGAACATGTGAAATGTTAATTTTAACTAAGTATGGTTGAAGAAATTATGCTTTCCTCTTTCTGTTTTAATCACAGACTGTGAACTTGTAGTTTACCAGTTTCGGTTTTTTGTTTTTGCAGAATCATCCGTGATATTATCCAGAATCACCTATTGCAGGTTATACTTGTTAATACAGAAAATTTTCCTTCTCGTTTCATAGTTCTTTACATAAAGTAACTTTTTTGTTGAGTTAAATGTATCCTAATGTGGTAGTATATGTTAACTTCATTAATTAGCAAACTTATTGAATGACTTACAATCATGAATTTAACTAAAAAAAGATTCACAATGCAGTTTAAGTTGACTCTATTTGATTTCCATTTACCCATATTGACATCACAATTTATAAAAATATTGCAGGTTCTTTGCCTTGTTGCAATGGAGAAACCTGTTTCCTTGAAACCTGAGCATATCCGGGACGAAAAAGTGAAGGTATATCTCGGCTCAAAGTTGAAGATGCACTTTGACTGCCTAGCTTGATTTTTGGCTTGAACCCACGTGGAACTACCTGCATATAATTTTCAGAAGTATATCTCGGCTCGCTAATTATGTAGTTGGAATTCAGGTTCTTCAATCAGTTCTTCCTATCAAAGACGAAGAGGTGGTGCTTGGACAATATGAAGGCTACAAGGATGACCCAACCGTTCCTGACAACTCAAATACTCCTACTTTTGCAACAGCGATTCTGCATATACATAACGAAAGATGGGAAGGTAGCCACAAATATTCCAATTTTTTTGTTACATGAATGGAAAAGTTGACCTTGAAAAATAGAATCTCTGATTACATTATTCATGACTTTCTGTAGGTGTGCCTTTTATACTCAAGGCAGGAAAAGCTTTAAATTCACGAAAAGCAGAAATTCGGGTTCAGTTCAAGGAGGTTCCTGGGGATATCTTTAAATGTACGTATTTTTCAATGCATGTATTATATGAATACTTATGGTGCCATCTTCTTGTTGTGTGATTGTATGAAAATATGCAGTTTAATGCTTTGATTTTATATTCCAATAAACTTAATTAAATCATGTGTGCAGGTCAAAAGCAAGGAAGAAATGAATTCGTAATCCGTCTGCAACCTTCCGAGGCGATATACATGAAACTAACGGCAAGTTAAATGCAATAATGCTAGTTTTCTGCAATTGGAACTCTGGTTTTTCCCTTTGTCTTGAACCTAAGTTTCTTCGTGATCATGCAGGTGAAGCAGCCTGGGTTGGAAATGTCAACTGCTCAGAGCGAACTCGACTTGTCATATAGACAACGCTACCAAGGGGTTGTCATACCCGAAGCCTATGAACGCCTAATTCTTGACACGTATGCTCATCTCTATACAGACGAATTCTTTACTGTGTATTCATTATTCATTTTGTTTCTTCATTCATCATGAATGCTATGATATCTATGTATGCAGAATAAAAGGTGATCAACAGCATTTTGTCCGCCGAGATGAGCTAAAGGTAAACACTAGATCTCTCTTTCATTGCTCGCATCACGTGTATTGATACTTAGCGACTGATGTTCAGGCTGCTTGGGAGATTTTCACGCCCCTTCTGCACCGGATTGATAAAGGGGAGTTCAAGTCCCTTCCGTACAAGCCGGGAAGCCGAGGCCCTGCAGAAGCAGATCAACTGCTGGAGAAGGTGGGTTACGTTCAGACACACGGCTACATATGGATCCCTCCGACGTTGTAATCGCTTGCTCAGGTCACTCGTTCTTCTACCTAAGTATATTGTTTAGTACGAGGCAAAGACATGAGCAATATGTATGATGAGTTGTGTGTTGAATAATTTTGTTTTTGAAGACAATAATAAAGGTTGAAATCATGATTGATGCTTGCTTTGAGATTGAAAGTATTGATCCCTGTCTTCATACTACGACAAGAAATGATCATACACATTTGCAATTGAGAAATTATTACAAGTCTTTTGCAGTTTCAATTGAGAAATTATTAGAAGTCTTGAGCTAAGGCCGTGTTTGGTCCAAGCAATGTTATTTAATGGCGTGTTTGACCAAAAAACCGCCACAAAGTTATAGTGGTCGGCCTAGCAGGATATGAAGATCGATAAATAAATAAGTAAAATATAATTCATACTACTATATAAAAATGTGAACATAATGCCAAAATTTTAAAGCAATAAAAATACAATGTCTTACTAAATTCTTAAGCTAATAATTGATATATAAAGTCATTATACATGGATACAAATTATGACTAGGAAAATGGCTACTAATAACACAGTACGTAATTTGAAGACAACAAAGCAATAATAATTAAAAAAAAAAGACCAAAGCAATAATAACTGGTAAAAGGCGATGAATAGACAGAGACGCTAAATTTCAAACAAAGCATGCATTTAATCACCAAAGATTGTTCAGTACTTCAGTTTATTAGACGAGATAATAGTGAGATACTACAATATACTTCTTCGTTTATAAAAAATAATCTCATTTCAACATTTTAAAATATTCATAAAAAATATTCCAATTTCTAAAAATTAAAATTTTATCCTTCATACTTTCCCTATTTTTTCACCATACCTATCTTATTTTATTTATTTATTTTCCTTTTCTTTTACTTTAGCACTTTCTCAGTTCACGAAATTTATTTTTTGGAGTAGATAAAACCAGAAAAAGGTTTGTCAATGATTAATTTTTTTGGAGTAGACAATCAATGACGGATCAATCAAATAGCATGCTCAAGCAACGTGTGAACACGACAATCAATGACGGATCTAAGTTGTAATCAGTAAGAGTGATTTGGTCGTTATGGTGAAACTAAAATTAGACTCTTTTTCGACATCGAAAAATCACAAACGCAAAATAACAAAAAAAAAACTTCCTACTAAAAGTTGCATCTATGTTTTGCAGAAGGTAAAAAAAGTAGTAATACAAATCAATCCCAAATTAAGTAGAGAAACAAGCAGAAACCAGATCCGATAAGAACAGAATGACGAGATGTTTATGATCATATTGCAAGCTGAAAAAGAGGAACAATTTGCTATCAAATTAAGCGAAAAGACTACACTACAAAAGTACAAACATGAAAATGCATACCTTCTATTGCAGTGCTATGTTCAGCTTGAGCGTTGCTGAAACTATCCGAGTTGCAGAAAATGATACACAATACAGTTTAATCTTGTATAACCACTTTGAGGTCGTAGTTGTCGTACTCCTCTTGCTGCACCTCCTTAATTCGTTGCGCTGAGGCCGCAACAGAAGCGCCACAACTACGTATGCCAAATATCGCAGGGGATTTCTTCTAGCTCATTGCATTTGACTACATACAGCACCCGGAGTTTAGGAAAGTCGGTCTCGTTGGCTCTCCAACGCACTATATTAAGGGAATAGAGTCTCAGAAACTGCAGTGAGCGGAATTCATCTCCTTCTGTCATCTCCCACTCTACTTCCTCTGCCTCTCCCTCTCTTTCAAACACACAATGCCCTATTTTGAGCACTTCCAGATTCGGTAGTCCACATAGAGTTGTCAAGAAACTCCGAGATACTACACATTCTACTATTGTTAACTTTCTAATACTACATGGAAATCTTAGTTTGTTCAGAAAACGGCTATCATCTTCATCCAACTTAGAATCACATCTTAAATTTTCGAGTTTGTGAAGATGGCTAAGGTCAACATCAATGTCTGGTGTGTCGATGTAAAAGATTCCTAACTTTATGACATTTGGGATGATCTCTAAGAAACCAGTCCTAATCACTGAAGGAGTTATCCAAACAGAGTAAATAGTCTGCAGCTTCTCATGAACAAATCTTACCTTGTATCCTTCCTCAATTTCAATTGGTGTGAGCAACCTGAGATGTCTTAACTCAGACATATCCCATATCTCAGATGGCAAACTAAGCACCGTCGTCTGTCCACAAATCAAGGTTTGCAGATTCCACAATTTTGATATTCTAATAGGTACACCCAAAGTGCAGGACAAGGCTAAGTAACGTAGGTTCACAAGTTGTAATATTTCTTCTGGGAACTCCTCAAATACCATTTCCATTACATCTAGCACCCTAACCAATCTTAATATGGAAAAGATAGGAGGTATAATCTCCTCACCAATGCATATAAATGATCGAGCAAGTGACATCAATTGGGGTGAAGCACGCACATCTTCCATTTCATATGATGATTGAACACTTACACGGCGCATGCAATTCTTGACGTTTAAAAACTTCTCCTCGTTAGCCTTCCTTATGCATAGATCCCTCAACAGATCATGTATTGAGTAACCCATTGGTTTCCCATTGGATTTTTCCCGGCTAACAAAAAGTAGATTCCTCTCTGCTAGAGCTTTTAAGTAATCCTCGGCCTCTTCCTCCAAACTCTTATCTCCCTTGGATTTCACAAATCCCTCGGCTATCCACAAACTCTTAAGTCTAGATCCCTTAATCTCATAATCTTCTGGAAAAGCTCCCATATACAAGAAACATGGTTTCAAGTGAATCGGTAAGTGGTTATAACTCAAGGAAAGTATATTGGAGAAATGCTTGTCCGATTTAACAATTGAAGCTTTTACATCGGTTGAAACATTCTCCCAAACATCTCTTGATCTTTCGACCTTCGATAAGAGCCCTCCAATCACATGAATGGCAAGAGGAAGCCCACTGCAATCACTCCCAATCTTAGCTGCCACCCCTTGCAATTCGTCAGGGCAATCCTCTTCCCCAAACACAATCTGGCATAGTAGATCCCGACTTTCAAACTTATCTAGCAACTGCACATGATGCAGACTCTTTGAGCTTGCAACGTGTTCCGCCACATCAGACTCCCTAGTGGTGATCACAATCCGACTCCCATTACTATTCTCTATTCTCTGGGAAATACATTCTTATCTCATCCCACACTTTCGTACTCCATATATCGTCCAACACAATCATATATCTTTTCCCAAACAATCTCTTATGCAATCTTTCTTTCAACTCATTTTCTCCGCATCTCATCAGTTTATTGCTGACCATATCATCCAGGCCACGGAGAAGACTCAACAGAATTTCCCACACATTTGGAACTTGCGAAATAGCAGCCCAACCACGATAATCAAAGTGAGAAACAACATACGCATCGTCGTAAAGATTTCGAGCAAGGGTGGACTTACCGATACCACCCATACCAACGAGGGGTATGATCTTCAGCTTCATCTCCATATCTGTGAGACGATCCTTCAACTCCAACAGATCTGCATCAACTCCCACCAAATCAATCTTAGATCTAGAGGAAGAAGCACTCTTTTCCTCCAATTCCACGAGCTTCATAGATTCAAGTTGTTGAGTTGCTTACTGCAAATCTGATGAAGTCGGCATCTTCTCCGCCATTAAAACCACTGCAGAATCCAGCTCTTGAGTGACTTGGTGCAGATCTGGTGTGGAAAAGGTGAAGCTCTTGCTTTCTGGGTTGGAAAGCATTTGATGAACCATCTGTGATTCAATAATATCCTCTGCTTTATACACTGTATCTCTGATTTGGCTCTCCAAACATGCTATTTGGGAGAGTGAAGACTTTTCAAGAATCTGCATAAGAGATTCAGCTTTTTGGAGTAGTGATTCAAGTTGTGGTTTGTTGTGATCAAAAGACCAGTGCGTTTGATCAGGATGAAGGATTTGTTGTAGGATGGTGATGAGGGATTGAAGATTGTATGCCATTTTTTGTTTCAGAAATTGACTATTAGAAATGGAGAACAAAAAGACAATCTTTTACAAACTAATCTGTAACCACCACTGCTGGCTATGGGAAGTTGATAGCAAAAAATAAGACAATCTTTTACAAACGAATCTCTAACCACCCACTGCTGACTATGTTGTATTAAAATAATGTATTGAGCACGACAAGGCAATAGTACATTATCATATGAGCAATGTTATTTTACGACAAGTAGTCAATTTTTTCGTTATAAGATTATTGCAAAAAAAACTAAACATCGTAATTTTTTCAACTAAATTTTAAAATTGCAAAGACAAATAAAAATTTGAATAAAAACTCTAAATTTTTTCCAACAATTTGCCTCTATGCTATCAATGCATGCATGTATGCTCGATTACTCTCTTGAGCACGTAGCTACGAAACACAATACAACTCATCTTATAGATAACTCATCTATCTTGACAAAAAATGAGCTAATGTGTTGTTATCATGTTTTGTTTATTTATCTTACCTACCAAACTGCCCCAAAGAACACAATCCCGGGACTTTTAGGAGCATATTGCAAACGACGTAAGAGAGGCAGCTGAAAAAAAAAGACCAAAAAAAACAAGAGTACACGCTAATATATAGCTAGACAATGCCAAATCTAAATCTTACAAACATGAATATGCTCAGTGCATACGTTTGGCTTGAGCCATGAGTGATTCTTGCGTGTTGCTAAAACTATCCGAGTTGCAGGAAACGTTACACCATACAGTTGGAGCATGCTTTTGATTGCTCGGAGTTCAGCATTTTTACCTTTTGGCTTCTAATTTTCTATACGCACTTTGAGGTCGTAGATGTTGTACTCCTCTTGCTGCACCTTCTTAATTCGTAGAGCTGAGGCCACTACAGAAGCGCCACATCCACGTATGCCAATTATTTGGAGAGTTGGGATATCTCCAATGTCACTACATACAGTTTAATAACCAAACATCAGGATCAAGAAATTCTACCTCTGATGTAATTTCAAAAGAATATTACGGACTAGATTGTGTTGTATATGAACAAATGGAGCATGCTTTTTTGATTGCTTGGAGTCTAACTTTGTTTTACCTTTTGGCTTCTAATCTTGTTTAATCAATTTGATGTCGTAGTTGTCGTACTCCTCTTGCTGAACCCTCAGAATTTCTTGCACCGAGGACACTACAGAAGAGCCACATCCACATACTAAAATTGTTTGGAGGGTTGGGATGTTTCCAATACAGCTCATTGCATTCTTTTACATGCAGCTCCAGGAGTTTAGGAAAGTTGGTCTTGTTGGCTCTCCAACGCGCTATATTTAAGGAATCGAGGCACAGACACTGCAGCGAGCGGAATTCATCTCCTTCTGTCATCTCCCACTCTTCTTCATCTGCCTCTCCGTTTCTTTCAAACACACATTGGCATATTGAGAGCACTTCCAGATTCGGTAGTCCACATAGAGTTGCCAAGAAACTCCGAAACACTACACAGTAAAATATAGTTAACTTTCTAATACTATGTGGAAATCCGAGTTTGTTCAGAAAACAGCTACCATCTTCATTCAAATCAGATTGGCATCTTAAATTTTCGAGTTTGTAAAGATGGCTAAGATCAACTTCCATGTCTGGTGAGTCATTGTAATAGATTCCTAACTTTATGACATTTGGGATGATCTTAAAGAAACCACTCCTAATCAATAGAGGAGTTATCCTCACAAAGTAAATCGTCTGCAGTTTCTTATGAACAAATCTTATGTTGAATCCTTCCCCAATTTTGATTCTGGGAACAACCTGAGATGTCTTAACTCAGACATATCCCATATCTCAGATGGAAAACCAAGCGTCATCCGTTGTACACAAATTAAGGTTTGCAGATTCCACAATTTTGATATTCCAATAGGTACAAGGAGAAGGCTAAGTAACGTAGGTTGACGAGTTGTAATATTTCGTCAGGGAACTCCTTGAATACCATTCCCATTACATCTAACAGCTCTCGCTCTCGGGGTTGGAAAGCGTTTGATGAACCATTTGTGATTCAATAATATCTGCTGCTTTATACGCTGTTTCAAGAATCTGCACAAGGGATTCAGCTTTTTCGAGTAGGGATTCGAGCTGTGGCTTGTTGTGATCGAAAGTCCAGTGGGTTTGTTCGGGATGAAGGATATGTTGAAGGATGGTGATGAGGGATTGAAGATTGTATGCCATTTTTATTCTTTCAGAAGTGGCAGAAATGACTACGAGAAGTTGAGAATACATACTCCTCAATAATTTACATGTATTAATATAATGCATTGAGCACGACCTATTGGATATTATCATATGAGCAATGTCATTTTGTGCCTTTATCCCAATACATATATTACGTTAGAAATTGTACAGAAATTGGATAAAAATCATGCAATGAGTCAAACAGTGTAATCTTTCACCGAGACACTCTTTTTCGGCATCGAAAAATCACAAACACAATAACAAAAAAAACAACTTCCTACTAAAGTTGCATCTATGTTTTGCAAAAGGGAAAAGAATAATAATACAAATCAATCCCAAAGAATAGAAACAAGCAGAAACCAGATCCGATAAGAATAGAATCACGAGATGTTTATGAGCATATTTCAAGCGATGTAAGAGCAGCAGCAGCTGAAAAATACGAACTATTTACTATCAAATTAAGAGAAAAGACTACACTACTATACTACAATACCAAATCTAAATCTTACAAACATTGATATGCATACCTTCTATTGCAGTGCATATGTTCAGCTTGCGCGTTGCTGAAACTATCCTAGTTGCAGAAGATGATACACCATACAGAAGACATACAGTTTAATAATCAGAAGTCGGGATCAACAAATTAAGGACAAGATTGTTTGTATGAACAGATGGAGCATTCTTTTTTGCATTTTTACCTTTTGGCTTCTAATCATAAATAAACACTTTGAGGTCATAGTTGTCGTACTCGTCTTGCTGCACCTTTTGAATTTGTTGTGCTGAAGCCACTACAGAAGCGTCACATTCTTCTATGTAAATTTCTTGGAGAGTTGGGATATCTCCAATGTCACAGGGGATTTCCTCTAGCTCTTTGCATCTGGTTAGTTGCAGCTCACGGAGTTTAGGGAAGTTGGTCTCGTTGGCTCTCCATCGCACTATATTTAAGGACTGGAGGTGCAGAAACTGCAATGAACGGAATCCATCTCCTTCTGTCACCTCCCACTCTTCTTCCTCTGCCTCTCCGTCTCTTTCAAACACACAATTCACTATTTTGAGCACTTCCAGATTCGGTAGTCCACACAGAGCTGTCAAGAAACTCCGAGATACTACACATTTAAATATTGATAACTTTCTGATACTACATGGAAATCTTAGTTTGTTCAGAAAACGGCTACCATCTTCATCCAACTCAGAATCACATCTTAAATTTTCAAGTTTGTGAAGATGGCTAAGATCAATATCAATGTTGGGTGTGTCGATGTAAAAGATTCCTAACTTTATGACATTTGGGATTATCTCTAAGAAACCATTCCTAATCAGTGAAGGAGTTATCCAAACACTGTAAATTGACTGCAGCCTCTTATGAACAAATCTTATCTTGTATCCTTCCTCAATTTCAATTGATGTGAGCAACCTGAGATGTCTTAACTCAGACATCTCCCATATTTCAGATGGCAAATGAAGCTCCGTCGTTTGTCCACAAATCAAGGTTTGCAGATTCCACAATCTTGATATTCCAATAGGTAAACCCGAAGTGCAGGAGAAGGCTAAGTAACGTAGGTTCACAAGTTGTAATATTTCTTCTGGGAACTCCTCGAATACCATTTCCATTACATCTAGCACCCTAACCAATCTTAATATGGAAAGGACAGGAGAAAAACTAACCTCGTCAGTGCATATAAAAGATCGAGTAAATGACATCAATTGGGGTAAAGCATGCACAACTTCCATTTCATATGATGACTGAACACTTACATGGCGAATGGAATTCTTGACTTTTAAAAACTTCTCCTCATTAGCCTTCCTTATGCACAAATCCCTCAACAGATCATGGATTGAGTAACTCTGTGGTTTCCCATTGGTTTTTTTCCATCTAACCAAAATTAGATTCCTCTCCACTAAAGCTTTTAAGTGATCCTCAGCCTCTTCCTCCAAACTCCTCTCGCCATTTGATTTCACAAATCCTTCAGCTATCCACATACTCTTAAGCCTAGATCCCTTAATCACATAATCTTCTGGAAAAGCTCCCATATACAAGAAACACGGTTTCAAGTGAATCGGCAAGTGATTATAACTCAAGGATAGTATATTGGAGAAATGCTCGTCCGATTCAATAATTGAAGCTTTTACATAGGTTGAAAGATTCTCCCATACATCTCTTGATCGTTCAACCTTTGACAAGAGCCCTCCAATCACATGAATGGCAAGAGGAAGCCCACTGCAATCACTCCCAATCTTAGCTGCCACCTCTTGCAATTCGTCAGGGCAATCCTCTTCCCCAAAAACAATCTGGCAAAGTAAATCCCAACTTGCAAACTCGTCTAGCAACTGCACATGATGCAGACTCTGCGAGCCTGCAACATGTTCCGCCACTTCAGAATCCCTAGTGGTGATCACAATCCTACTCCCGTTATTATTATCCGGAAAATGCATCCTTATCTTGTCCCAGACTTTCTTGCTCCATATATCATCCAACACAATCATGTATCTTCTTCCAAACAATCTCTTATATAATATTTCTTTCAACTCATTTTCTCCGCATCCAATCAGTTCATTGCTGACCTTTTCATCCGGGCCACGAAGAAGACTCAACATAATTTCCCGCACATTTGGAACTTGCGAAATCGCAGCCCACCCACGATAATTAAAGTGAGAAGCAGTATGCGGATCTTCGTAAAGTTTTCGAGCAAGGGTGGACTTGCCTATACCACCCATACCAACTAGGGGTATGATCTTCACCTTCTTCTCCGAATTCGTGAGACGATCCTTTAACTCCAACAGATCTTCATCAACTCCCACCAAATAACTCTTAGATCTGGAGGAAGAAGCACTCTTTTCCTCCACTTCCACGAGCGTCATAGATTCAAGTTGTTGAGTTGCCTGCTGCAAATCTGATGAAGTCGGCATCTTCTCCGTCATGGAAACCACTGCAGAATGAAGGTCTTGAGTGACTAGCTGCAGATCAGGTGTGGAAAAGGTCAATCTCTTGGATTTGGGTTTGAAAAATGTCAATATATTGTTTTTGGTTTTGGAAAGCATTTGATGAACCATGTGTGATTCAATAAGATCTTCTGCTTTGTATGTTGAATCTCTGATTTGACCCTCCAAAGTTGCTATTTGGGAGGGTGAAGACTTTGCAAGAATCTGCATCAGAGATTCAGCTTTTTGGAGCAGTGATTCGAGTTGGGGTTTGTTGTGATCGAAAGTCCAGTGGGTTTGTTCGGGATCGAGGATTTGTTGTAGGATGGTGATGAGGGATTGAAGATTGTATGCCATCTTTTTTGTTTCAGAATTCTTGCAGAAAAGAGTATGAGAAGTTGAGAACAAAAGGGACAATGTTTCACAAACTAATCTGCTGACTATTGGGTATATACTCAATAATTTGCATGTTGTATTAAAATAATGCATTGATCACGTCAAGCCAATAGTATTATCAGATGAGCAATGTTATTTTAAGACAAGTAGTCAATTTATTTCGTTATAAGATGATTGCAAAGACAAATAAAAATTTGAATAAAAACTCTACAATTTTTCCAACACTTTGCCTCTATGTTATCACAAACACAAGGTAACTACAAAGCAATTTGCATCTGTGTTTCCAAAGAAACTGAAATGAGCGGAATTCATCTCCTTGTCTCACCTCCCACTCTTCTTCCTCTGCCTCTCTGCTCCCTTATTTTGAGCACTTCCGGATTCGGTAGTGCACATAGTGTTGTCAAGAAACTCCGAAATAGTACACAGTCAACTATATTTAACTTTCTAATACTACCATCTTCATTCAACTTAGATTGACATCTTAAATTTTCGAGTTTGTTAACATAGGCGACTAGTTTTTTTACGCCATTAGATAGTTACGAATCTTAAAGATGGTAATCGAGAGAGGCGAAATTCTTAGAATAAGGCATAGTTTAGAGTTTTGGGAGTAGAAGATGTTTTGTATTTCTCTGATATATTTTACAATGTAATTCCTCACCTCATTATATAGGTGTGAATATGAGCTAAGTATGGAAACACAATTAATTGTAATCAATCTATTCTAGGATAATATGTAATTGAATCAATCCTAGTCAATCAATTATTCTCTGCAATTAATCTTCAATCTTCTCTCCATTTGATATGTTTTGACACTCCCCCTCAAGTTGAGCAATGGTATCTCCGATGCTTAACTTGCCCAGTATCTCTTTGAATACCTTTGGGTGAACTGCTTTGGTTAGTATATCTGCCGGTTGTTCCTCGGATCGGACGAAAGGGAACTCAATAATGCCTCCTTCTAGCTTTTCTTTGATGAAATGCCGATCAACTTCCACGTGCTTCGTTCTGTCGTGTTGCACTGGATTCTCTGAGATACTGATGGCCGCCTTGTTGTCACAGAATAGTTGACTTTTCCGAGTAGGTGGAAAACCAATTTCTGTGAGTAGTCTCCTTAGCCATAGGATTTCCGTGAGTCCACTTTTCATTCCTCGAAACTCAGCCTCGGCGCTTGACAAAGCTACAACCTTTTGTTTCTTACTCCTCCAAGTAACCAAGTTGCCCCCAATGAAGGTAAAGTATCCCCCTGTAGATCTTCTATCCACTGGATTACTTGCCCAGTCAGCATCAGTGTATCCATCAATCTCCAGGTCTTCTCTCTTGGCTAAAAATACTCCATAGCCTACTGTACCCTTTAGATATCGCACAATCCTCAACGCGGCCTCCATATGATTAGCTTGAGGTCGGTGCATGAACTGACTCACTACGCCAACTGCATACGTGATGTCGGGTCTGGTATGTGAGAGATAGATGAGTTTTCCGACAAGTCGCTGATACCTCTCTCTATCTGCGAGATCAGCTTCTTCTTCTATTTTTAAGCCATGGTTGGGAATCATTGGAGTGTCTGCAGGTTTGCACTCAATGAGACCAGTTTCTGCCAACAAGTCTAGCACATACTTCCTTTGTCTTAGGAATATCCCGTGTCTGGATCTCAACACTTCTATCCCCAGGAAGTATTTCAATGCTCCAAGATCTTTCATCTCAAATTCTTTAAATAAATTTTCCTTCAACTTCTGGATTTCTTCTACGTCGTCTCCAGTAATGATCATGTCATCAACATAAATAATCAGACACGTTACCTTGTCGTCTCTCCTTTTAGTGAAGAGCGTGTGGTCGGACTGACTTTGTTTGAATCCATGTTTGAACATTGCTTGGCAGAACCTTCCGAACCAGATCCGTGGAGACTGCTTCAAACCATACAAAGTTTTTCGTAGTCGGCAAACTTCTCCTCCTCCAAATTCTTCAGAGAATCCTGGTGGAACTTCCATATACACCTCTTTGTTTTGCTCTAACTCTCCATGGAGGAAGGCGTTGGTAACATCGAACTGATGTAGTGGCCAGTCTTTGCATACTGCCACAGACAATAAGGCCCGTACTGTATCCATTTTAGTAACTGGGGAAAAAGTTTCCTCATAATCTACTCCATACACCTGGGTGTATCCTTTTGCCACAAGTCTCGCCTTATATCTCTCGATTGAACCATCTGCTCTTCTTTTTATGGTGAATATCCATCTACATCCAACTGGCTTCTTTCCTTTAGGCAATGCGCATTTCTCCCATGTGCCATTTTTGACGAGGGCATCTATCTCCTTTTTCATGGCTTCTCTCCAATGTTTGTGCTTTCTTGCCTCCTCAAATGATTGTGGGATTTCTTCCTCCTCATATAGGGCAGCTTCGAAGGCCCGTGCCATTTCAGAAAGATGACCTTGGGCAATGTTTGACACTCCATATTTCGCCTTCCTTCCTTTCCAGTCTGGCGAGTATCTTTTAGGAGGAATTCCTCTCGTACTCCTGTGAGGCAACTCAAATGGTTCTCCTGTATTTACCCTTCTTCCACGGGTTCCACATTCTTCATTATTGCCCCTATCAAGGTTAGTGCATTCTGAAGGCATATTATCAAAATCTGAACTGTTTACCTCAGGAATCAAAGTCGGGGTTGATGGCCGGACAATGTCACTTTGTTCTTCGTTCTGTACTGCAGGACTTGACGGCCCGGCGGTGCCACTAACTTCCTCAGGTGGACCAACGTTTGTGACAGGACTTGGCTGTGACTCTCCCCCTGTCTGGTGTTCCCCTGGATGTGGCTCTCCCCCTAAGTGGTGGTCCCCAATATCTGGTAGCCAATCTAGGAGGTCATTGTTTTGACTATCGTCTAAAGGTGTCTCCCCCTGACTACTAGATCGGCTGTAAAAGTATTCTCCCTCCACAAAATCACAATTCATGGTGGTGTGCATTCTACGGGTTGTTGGATCATAACACCTGTAGCCTTTTTGATTTTTTCCATAGCCAAGGAAGACACATTTGAGGGCACAGGGATCAAATTTGGAGCGTTCGTGCTTCGGTATGTGAACAAAGACAGAACAACCGAACACCCTAGGCTCAAGGGATAAGGAGGATGGGATTTCAAAGTGGTTGGAAAAAGTATCCATAGGTGTTTTAAAGTTAAGGATTCCAGTGGGTAGACGATTCATAAGGTATACTGCGGTGGCTATAGCCTCGGGCCAAAAAGAGTTTGGTACTTTAGATTCAATTAGGAGGGCTCGGGTAATCTCAAGGATATATCGGTTCTTTCTTTCAGCTACCCCATTTTGTTCCGGAGTGTAAGCACATGAGGTTTGATGGACTAAACCCTTTTTTCTAAAAAATTCTTGCATATTTTTATTGATAAACTCCCCCCCATTGTCAGATCTAAGAATTTGGATGCTATGATTATACTGAGTTTGAATTAGTTCGTAGAAATCAACGAATTTATCAAAAACTTCATGCTTATTCTTCAAAAAATAGATCCAAGTCATGCGAGAGTAGTCATCAATAAAAAGCACAAAGTATCGAAACCTTGACCCCCAGTGACGGGAGCTGGGCCCCAAACATCAGAATATACTAAAGCAAAAGGAGATTTCATTCGTGTATTGTTCAACTTGAAGGAATGTCTATGGTTTTTTGCCAACACACAAGTATCACAATGAAAAGAGTTTATAGAAGTAACTAAGTCAGGAAAAAGTAGGAGAAAATATCCTAAAGATGGGTGCCCTAACCGACGATGCCAAAGCCAAGCCTGCCTGTCTGTCGGTCCGGGAGTTAGTATCATCGCAGCACTCTGTTGGGTTATCTCGTCCACGTAGTACAGTCCGCTTCGCTCAGTGCCACGCCCAACTATCGTCCCCGTCTTGATATCCTGTAACATGCAAAAGGTTGCATTAGTAATTTGCAGTTCAACTCCTTGGTCACATGACTGATAGATAAGAGTTTATGTGACAATGAAGGGACATAAAGACAATTAGATAGACATAGAGTGGGTGAAATGTTTATCGTGCCCGCCCCCATGACTGGTGCTAGGTCCCCACTGGCGGTCTGGACATGAGATTTATTTGACGTGGAGATGGATACAAAATCTGAGGCTTCAAAGGAAATTGTATCTGTTGCCCCACAATCAAAGATCCAATTGGTGTCTTTAGGGCATGTTGTGGAAATAGACGAACAAGCTAAGGCTTCAAAAGAATTATGGCACGGGATAGTGGGCTGGAAGTCAGACTTCTCTGAAATGTGTGGTCGAATTTGTAAAGTTCGGGCAGTCTGGGGACCAATCTCGAATATATGAGACTGTTGGGAAGGTTTTTGATATTTGTGGAATATTTGGGGTGGATGATGTGAGATATTTTTAAGGTGGGGGTCTAGGCCAAATATAGGAGAGTTGTGGGGTGATTTTGCAGGTAAAGGGTTTGGGTGGGGTTTAGAAAGAGGTTCTGGCTTTTTTGGGGGGGTCGATTTGCGATTTCCGAAAATCAGGGGTATATAATTGATTTACATCCCCAATTTCGGAAACCCTAGCCGCTTCTTCTCCTTCGCTTCTAACCCTAGCCGCCGTGGAGACCCTGAAGGGGTTGGCAGCGGAAGCGCATTCATAAATCAATTACATAATAATCAGATCTATTTAGCGGATTATTTAGACAAATTCTATTCGCGTAATCATCTCACGTATCATGCTCATAACTCAAATAATCACATGCTTTAAATTAAATGAAATCTAAAACATGCTGTTCTAGGGTTTAGCCATTATACCTTGATGATTCTCCAAAGAATCGAAGATAGCTAGCGCCTTCTCCTCGTGAAGATCTTTAGTACAAAACCACGGATCTTCTGACTGGTTCCCGGACTGTGAACTGATATCAGGGTGGGCTGATCTCACCAGCGCACTAGGACTT
>NC_062967.1:34687007-34853000 GCF_023119035.1 Salvia hispanica | reverse complement strand
CGAACCATTGCGATAGTCCAGCCGAAAATCGGCGAAAAAATCGGCATGGGCTAGCCGATGCGCTGGCCGCCATTGTGGCGTGCCGATCGGCCAGCGATCGGCTAGCGCTATTTTTTAATTTTTTTTTTTTAATTTTTGAAAAACTAACATTTTTTAATGTATTTTTTTAATAAATTAGTGAGGAGTAGAGTGGGCGGTGGCTCGTGTGTGGAAGCCCAGATTTTTTTTTATTATATAATTTTTTTGATTTTTAGTTAATGCACTTTTTTTTATTTAAATAAAATTAACGAATTTTTCCCGTATATGTGTCGTAAATTTAATTCCGTAATTTTAATTTTGTAAATGTTGTATTTTTTGAATTATTTGTATTGCGGCTGGCCTATGGCTGGCCTAAATCTGATGTGGCAGGTGGATTTTTAGTGTTGCTGACGTGGCAAGGGGAGAGAGTGGGTGGCCTATGACTGGCCTATTGCCATTGTGGATGCTCTAAACACATGGTGTCACGTTTTAAGTTCAGGGAAAATCTGAATTCGCCATAGTTAATAATATTAGCGAGTAAAAAATCATAATGACCATGCTCAAGCAATATCAACAGGATGTCAACACGACTGTCAATCAATAAATTGGAGATTTGAATCACTTAGTATATATTTGAAGAAAACAGAGCAAGGAATATACAAAGATGCCAAATTTAAAACAAAGGATACAAAATCACAAAAACCAACTGCTTACTAAATTTGCATCCTTCTTCACATGTCCCAATAGTTACAAATATCAACAGGAATAGCAACATTGGTACAATCACATATCTACCAAGAGTGACAACCATGAGAGGTTTAGCAGCATATTGCAAGCGATGTAAGAGCAGCATCAGCTGAAAAAGATGAGAAGTTCGCTATCAAATCAAGGGGAAAAACTACATAGTAATACATACCTAGACAATACCAAACCCAAATCTAACAAGCATAAACATGGATCGCCTTTTATTACTCTGCATATGTTTTAGGTCAAACCAAGAGTGATTCTTGTGTGTGGCTGAAACTATTCAAGCTGCAGATTCGTTACACCATACAGAAGACACACAGTTTAATAACCACAAGGCGTAATCAAGGATGTATACCAAAGATTTTAAGCTCAAAACGAATATTAAGGATTAGATTGTGTTGTATATGAAAAAAATGGAGCATACTTTTTTAATTGCTTATAGTTTAGCATTTGTACCTTTTGGCTTCTAATATCGTATTAGCACTTTGAGGTCGTAGTTGCCGTACTCCTCTTGCTGAACCTTCTTAATTTTTCGCGCTGAGGCCATGACAGAAGAACTACATTCATGTACTAAAATTGTTTGGAGGGTTGGGATATCTCCAATATCACAGGGGATTTCCTCTAACACCTTACATCTGATCACATGCAGCACCTGGAGTTTAGGGAAGTTGGTCTCGTTGGCTCTCCAACGCACTATATTTAAGGAAATGATGCTCAGAAACTGCAGTGAGCGGAATTCATCTCCTTCTGCCATCTCCCACTCTTCTTCCTCTGCCTCTCCCTCTCTTTCAAACATACAAGACCTTATTTTGAGCACTTCCAGATTCGGTAGTGCACAAAGAGTTGTCAAGAAACTCTGAGCTACTGCACATCCAATTACAACTATCTTTCTAATATTACATGGAAATATGAGTTTGTGCAGAAAACGACAAGCATCTTTCTTACTGTTGGTATAGCATCTTAAAATTTCGAGTTTGTGAAGATGGCTAAGATCAACTTCACTGTACGGTGAATCCTTGAAAGTGATTCCTAAGCTAATGATATTTGGGATGGAATCAAAGAAACCATTCCTAATCATTAAAGGAGTTATCCATAGAAAGAATATCTTATGCAGTTTCTTATGAACATATTTAAACCTGTATTCTTCCCCAATTTTAAATAACGCTACCAACTTGAGACGTCTTAATTCAGACATCTCCCATATCTCAGAAGGCAAACTAAGCATCATTCCATGCCTACAAATCAAGGTTTGCAGATTCCACAATCTTGATATTCCAATAGGTAAACTGAAGTGCAGGAGAAAGCTAAGTAGCGTAGGTTGACAAGTTGAAGTATTTCTTCTGGGAACTCTTTGTATTCGATTCCCGTTACATCTAGCACCCTAACCATTCTTAACATGGAAAACACAGGAGACGCAATCTTCTTCCCAGTGCATATAAAAGATCGAGCAAGGGACATAGTTTGTGGTGAAGCACACACATCTTCTATCTCAGAAGACGAGTGAACACTTACACGATGCATGGAATCCTTGAGGTTTAAAAACCTTTCCTCGTTAGCCTTCCTTAAGCATAGATCCCTCAAAAGATCATGAATAAAGTAACTCACCGGTTTCCCATTGTACTTTTTTCGTCTAACCAAAAGTAGATTCCTCTCCACCAGAGCTTTTAAGTAATCCTCGGCCTCTTCCTCCAAACTCTTATCTCCCTTGGATTTCACAAATCCCTCGGCTATCCACAAACTCTTAAGTCTAGATCCTCTCATAATCTTCAGGAAAAGCTCCCATATACAAGAAACATGGTTTCAAGTGAATTGGCAAGTGGTTATAACTCAAGTATAATATATTTGAGAAATGCTCGTCCGATTCAACAATTGAAGCTTTTACATCCGTTGAAACATTCTCCCAAACATCTCTTGACCTTTCAACCTTTGACAAGAGCCCTCCAATCACATGAATGGCAAGAGGAAGCCCACTGCAATCACTCCCAATCTTAGCCGCCACCCCTTGCAATTCACCAGGGCAATCCTCTTCTCCAAACGCAATGCGACACAGTAGATCCCGACTGGCAGACGTGTTCAGCGGCTGCACATGATGCAGACTCTTCGAGCCCGCAACATAAAAAGCCACATTAGACTCTCTAGTGGTGATCACAATCCGACTCCCATTACTATTGTCCGGGAAATACATCCTTATCTCATCCCAGACTTCCGTGCTCCAAATATCATCCAACACAATCATATATCTTCGCCCAAACAATCTCTTATACAATATTTCTCTCAATTCATAATCTTCACGTCCTTTCAGTTCATTGCTTACCTTTTCATCCGGGTCACGTAGGAGACTCAACATAATTTCCTTCATATTGGGAACTTGTGAAATCTCAGCCCACCCAAGATAATTTAAGTCAGAAACAGTATACGGATCTTCATAAAGTTTTCGAGCAAGGGTGGACTTACCTATACCACCCATACCTACGAGGGGTATGATCTTCATCTTCTTCTCCATATTCATGAGACGATTCTTCAACTCCAACAGATGTTCATCAACTCCCACCAAATCACTCTTAGATCTCGAGGAAGAAGCACTCTTTTCCTCCACTTCCATGAGCTTCATAGATTCAAGTTGTTGAGTTGCTTGCTGCAAATTCGATGAAGTCATCCTCTTCTCAGCCATCAAAACCAGAACAGAGTCAAGCTCTTGAGTGACTTGGTGCAGATCTGGTGTGGAAAAGGTCAAGCTCTCACTCTCTGGGTGGGAAAGCATTTGATGAACCATCTGTGACTCAATAATATCCTCTGCTTTATACACTGTATCTCTGATTTGGCTCTCAAATCTTGCTATTTGGATGTGTGAAGACTTTTCAAGAATCTGCATCAGAGATTCAGCTATTTGGAGTAGGGATTCGAGCTTTGGTTTGCAGTGATCAAAAGTCCAGCGGGTTTGCTCTGGATGAAGGGTTTGTTGTAGGATGGTGATGAGGGATTGAAGATTGTATGCCATTTTTTCTTTCAGATTTCTTGTAGCGAAAAGACAGATATCTTTGCAGAAATGAGAAAAAAAAAAAAAAAAAAAAAGACAGTTATCTGTTGAGCAGTGAGAGTAGAACACAATCAATCTATCACTAAATCACTACATAACATGTAATCCACTCAAAATGGTCTACAATACCTTAACTCAATTATTGCATGGCGATAAGAGTGATATTACTTGTGTATGAGAATGGTCCATTGCCTGAATTTCAGTTTTGTCTTGTTTCAAGGCTAATTATCAAAAAAGTTACTCTCGGTCCATCAAAAAATAGTCTCATTGATGAAGTGGAAGAGAAAGAAAAACGTGGATAAAATAGGAGAAAGGCAGATAAACAATGAGTAATAAGTGGAAATAACTTTCGACTTTTAATATGAGACTAGTTTTGGTTGACGGACGAAAAAATAGGAAAGTGAGACCATAATTTGTGGGTGGGTGACAGTTTGGATCACCTAATGCAAATCTTGCACCATAGTAGTGGAGTCATTTCGATTATGAAATTTGATTAAATTTCGATAAAGTGTATAATTTACTTTTATGCTTAAAATTGAATATTTCTATATGATATACCAAAGTAGTGGAGTCATTTTGTCATTTTGTAATAGACAAAACACCATTAGAAGGAAAGGTAAGAATCAGCAACCAAGGATGGGGAAAGGGGGCACGGTTTGAAATTATTATAGCTCATCTGTACCCTAAACATTCTTACAACTTGTCATGAACTACAAATAGAAAACTGATACTCCCTCCGTCCCACAAAGTTTGTCCCAGTTTGATCCAGCACGGATAAGAAATTGTTTGACTTTGTATTAAATGGATTGAAGAGATTGAGAGTGCATTTAATGTCTATTTTTGAAAACATTTCAATTAGGATAAACTTTATAGGGACGAAAACGGTAAAATGGGACAAACTTTATGGGACGGAGGGAGTATATTCCATGAAGAAACCAAAGAATGGAACCCAAGCCGACGATACAAGCCACATGCAAGTGAATGATATCTACAGATTACAACTTCACCTGTTGTTATCAAAGCTACTTAGGCGATAAAGTCAACATATCTTTACTAAATAACCTCATGGCAATCAGTGATGGGTGTAAGTTGTAGTAATAAGTAAGAGTGATTTGGTGTCATGGTGAAGCTAAAATCAAACTTTTTTGTCATCGAAAATTCACAAACACAAAATATAGTACTAAATTTGCATATTTTTTTTGCAAAAGGGAGAAAAAGTAGTAATACAAATCAATCCCAAAGTATAGAAACAAGCAGACACCACATCCGATAAGAATAGAATCACGAGATGTTTATGAGCATATTGCAAGCTGAAAAAGACGAACAATTTGGTATCAAATTAAGAGAAAAGACTACACTACAATACTACAATACCATATCTAAATCTTACATACATATATATGCATACCTTCTATTGCAGTGCATATGTTCAGCTCGAGCCGTGAGTGATTCTTGCGCATTGCTGAAACTATCCGAGTTGCAGAAAATGATATACCATATACAGAAGACATACAGTTTAATAATCAGAAGTCGGGATCAAGAAATTATACCAATGATGTAAGTGCAAAAGGAATATTAAGGACAAGATTGTGTGTATGAACAGATGGAGCATTCTTTTAATTGCTTGGAGTTTAGCATTTTTACCTTTTGGCTTCTAATCTTCTAAATAAACTTTGAGGTCGTAGTTGCCGTACTCCTCTTGCTGCACCTTCTGAATTTGTTGTGCTGAGGCACCTACAGAAGCCCCACATTCACGTAGGTAAATGGTTTTAAGGGTTGGGGATTTCTTCTAACTCATTGCATCTGATTACATGCAGCTCACGGAGTTTAGGGAAGTTGGTCTCATCGGCTCTCCAGCGCACTATATTTAAGGACACGAGGAACAGAAACTGCAGCGAGTGGAATTCATCTCCTTCTACGGCCTCCCACTCTTCTTCCTCTGCCTTTCCGTCTCTTTCAAAAATACAATCCCCTATTTTGAGCACTTCCAGATTCGGTAGTCCACATAGAGTTGTCAAGAAACACCGAGATACTACACATCCAAATATAGTAAACTTTCTAATACTATGTGGAAATCTGAGTTTGCTCAGAAAACGGCTACCATCTTCATCCAAGTCAGAATCACATCTTAAATTTTCGAGTTTGCGAAGATGGCTAAGATCAACTTCAATGTTGGGTGTCTTGATGTAATAGATTCCTAACTTTATGACATTTGGGAAGATCTCAAAAAAACACAGCCTAATCAGTGAAGGAGTTATCCAAACATTGTAAATTGACTGCAGCCTCTTATGGTAAATTAACTCAGACATCTCCCATATTTCAGATGGCAAATCAAGCACTATCGTTTGTCCACAAATCAAGGTTTGCAGATTCCACAATTTTGATATTCCAATAGGAAAACCCGAAGTGCAGGAGAAGGCTAAGTAACATAGGTTGACAAGTTGTAATATTTCTTCAGGGAACTCCTCGAATACCATTTCCATTACATCTAGCACCCTAACGCACCCTAACCAATCTTAATATGGAAAAGATAGGAAATTTAATCTCCATCCTAGTGCATATAAGAGATCGAGCAAGTGACATCAATTGGGGAGAAGCACGCACATCTTTCATTCCATATGATGACTGAACACTTACACGGCGCATGGAATCCTTGAGGTTTAAAAACTTTTCCTCGTTAGCCTTCCTTAAACATAGATCCCTCAAAAGATCATGGATAGAGTAACTCACTGGTTTCCCATTGTACTTTTTTCGTCTAACCAAGAGTAGATTCCTCTCCACCAGAGCTTTTAAGTAATTCTTAGCCTCTTCCTCCAAACACTTGTCTCCATTGGATTTCACAAATCCCTCAGCTATCCACAAACTCATAAGTCTAGATCCCTTAATCTCATAATCTTCTGGAAAAACTCCCATGTATAAGAAACACGATTTCAAATAAATCGGCAAGTGATTATTACTCAAGGAAAGTATATTGGAGAAATGCCCATCCGATTCAACAATTGAAGCTTTTTTACATGCTTTGAAAGATTCTCCCAAACATCTCTTGATCTTTCAACCTTTGACAAGAGCCCTCCAATCACATGAATGGCAAGAGGAAGCCCACTGCAATCACTCCCAATCTTAGCCGCCACCTCTTGCGATTCACCGAGACAATCCTCTTCTCCAAACATAATTCAACAAAGTAGATCCCGACTCACAGACTTGTTCAACAACTGCACGTGATGCATACTCTTCGATCTCACAACATAAAAAGCCACATCAGAATCCCATTATTATTATCAGGGAAATACATCCTTATCTCATCCCAGACATCCGTGCTCGATATATCATCCAACACAATTACGTATCTTCGACCAAACAACCTCTTACGCAATATTTCTCTCAACTCATAATCTCCACATCCAATTAGTTCATCGTTGACCTTTTCATTCGAGCCACGAAGAAGACTCAAAAAAAATTCCCGCGTATTGGGAACTTGTGAAATCGCAGCCCAACCACGATATTTAAAGTGTGAAACAATATATGCATCGTCATAACGATTTCGGGCAAGGGTAGACTTGCCAATCCCACCCATACCAACGATGGGGGTGATCTCCACCTTCCTCTCCATATTCGTGAGACGATCCTTCAACTGCAACAGATCTTCATCAACTCCCACCAAATAACTCTTAGATCTCGAGGAAGAAGCATTCTTTTCCTCCACTTCCACGAGCTTCACAGTTTCAAGTTGGTGAGTTGCTTGCTGCAAATCAGAAGAAGCACCACTCGATGATGAAGTCATCGTCTTCTCCGCCATCTTCACCATTGCAGAATCAAGCTCTTGAGTGACTTGCTGCAGATCTGGTGTGGAAAAGGTGAAGCTCTTGCTGTCGGTGTTGGAGTGCATTTGATGAACCATCTGTGATTCAATAATATCCTCTGCTTTAAACACTGTATCTCTGATTTGGCTCTCAAAACTTGCTATTTGGGTGTGTGAAGACTTTTCAAGAATCTGCATCAGAGATTCAGCTTTTTCGAGTAGTGATTCGAGTTGTGGTTTGTTGTGATCAAAAGTCCAGTGGGTTTGTTCAGGATGAAGGATTGTATCAAAATCTCTTGCTGTTGCTGGGATGAAGGCAAAAAAAGGGTAGATATCTTGCAGAAATGATAGATATTCTTTGCAGCAGTGAGAGTATAACACAAGGTTATCACTACCTAAGCTGTAATCCACTGAAATTGGTCCCATTGATATCCTTTGCAGCAGTAGAGTATGTTTACTCAATTATTGCAAGGCGATATGAGTACTACTACTACTTGTGTATGAAAATGTACCATAGGATTAAACAGTTTCATCATTTTTCAGACTATCGAAAAAATTATAGTAGTAGTATTTGTTGGTAATTATTGCATGACAAATTATTTTATGAAATAATTACCGATGTCATCAATTTATGAATAAAATAACATTATTTGATTAAAAAACTTTAGCATTGCAAGTATTAACGTAGGTGAGTTATATTTGTCAAAAATTATCGAAAAAATTATAGAATCCGATTAAAGGGAAAGTAAGAATAGAAATCGATCCCAAAGCACGGAAAGAAGCAGAAACCACATCCATAGGCATAGCAAACAGAAGATAGGAATCGTAGTCAGTTAAGGATAGAGACAGAGGAAAGGGAGCATATGGTTCGAAATTATTATCGCTCATCTGTACCCGAAACATTCTTACAACTTGTCGCGGTTTTAGAAACTGCAAATTGAAAACTCAAACATCCATTGAAGAAACCAAAGAATGGAACTCAAGCCGACAATCTTCAACACTCTGCAACAAAGAGGAAATGGGAATGGTCAATCAGAAAAGACGTTATAGAAGGCCAGTGATGCATAATGAACAGCCAAGGCAAACAATATCTACATCTCAACGATAATGAGTTTCCACAGGAAGTGAAAGTTATGTGCATCTCTCGACAGTAATGAATTTCCACAGATACGGAAAGATATATGCACGTCTCAACACCCCAAGGATGATGAATACGCTGATACCATCACATATCTACCAAGAGTATCAAACACATTATAATCACACTATTATAGCAACCTAATAGAGCATGAGTCGAAACTTTAAGCATCAAATGATCATCTTTCTGAGGATATATGTTGACGACTCATCTAAGAACTTCCAATCATGGATCCTAAGAAGAAGAAGCCTATCAAGTTGCATTACGGACTCAATGCATACGGAAAAGGATCTGTTTCGGGCCTAGCATTTATACACTCACAGGCAAATCAATAAAACGAATAATGATTGCTACCTCATGACTAACGTGCAGGGTTAACTCCGAGAAGCATGTTGTTACTGCTAGGCAGATAAACCACATTCCCATTCCTGGCCATAGACGCTGCATTTTCCTTTGCTGCCTCAATCTTCCTCAGCTCGATCAAACCCATCCCTGCAGCTGCAGTTGCATCAGAAATCAGCTTAGCAGACTCACTTTCACCCTCAGCCCTTATGATAGCAGCCCTCCTCTCCTGCTCTGCCTTCATCACCACAAACTTAGACCTCTCCGCCTCTTGTTGGGCCACTTGCTTCTGCTCTACAGCCTTTGAGAATTCCGCACCATACGACAAGTGTGTGATGGCAACGTCATCCAAAACAATGTTGAAATCCTTGGCCCTTCTGATCAAACTCTCTCTCACGAGAGCAGACACATGAGGTCGTTCAGTGAGCAATTGATCAGCGTTGAATTGAGCAACCACAGCCTTCAGAACCTCATTACCAATAGATGGCAGGACTTTCTCGTCATACTCTAGCCCTAGGGTTTGGAAAATGTCGGAAAGACGATTCACCTCAGGGCGAGACAGCACACGCAGTGTCAGATTGACCATCTGCAAATCCTTTGTGCCTAATGTAAACGAGGAAATAATGTTTCAGCCAAATACATTCAATTACACAAGTCAAAATTCGATGAAATTACACAACAATCCAGGTAATAATACTTTGGTTTGGTTCTTCATAAAAGTGAATGAAATTCAATTGTGAGCCCTCATATTCACAGAGAAATATAATAACCATTGAAATATATAGAGATTAGAGATATTAAAATCTTCTTGGACAAGGTAAGCTCTGTTAGCTGAAAGATGAAATCGTATTACATTAATTGAAAATCATAATCTCCATCAACTAGAAGTGGACAAGTGGTACCATTATATTAACTAGTGTTATAGGATCTGAAAAGAACAAGCTAAGAAAAAAGTTAACACACATTAAAAATAATCATTAATTACCAACCAGAATTCAATATAAAGTTAATACAATAAAACAGGAAATAATACTTTCTTCCTCCACAAAAGTTAATGGAATCCAATTGCGAGCCTTCATATTCACATAAAACTCTAATAACCGTCGAAATACATAGTGATATTAAAACCTTCTAGGACCAATGTATAATCTCTTAGCTGCTAAATGAAATCCTATTAATAGACAAACTTATGATCTCCATTAACTAGAAGTGCTCACATTATATCAACTAGTGTTATATAGGATCTACACAGAACTAGCTGACAGAAATGAAAAATAAATCAAGAATTCTTACGAGTCAGAATTCAACGAAATTATACAATAAAACAGGTAATAATACTTTCTTCGTACCTAAAAGTGATTGTAATCAAATTGTGAGCCTTCACATTCACATAGAACTCTAGCAACTATCAAAATATATAGAGATATAAATACATTCTAATTCAATCTAAAACTATCTTAGCTAAATGAAATCCTATTATGAATAACAATTAGTAAAAAAATGTCATTGATTCAGAGGATCAGCAAAGAACGAGCTAAGAAACAAGCTAGCAGAAATGAAAAATAAATAATCAATTACCAGAAATTGAGGAGAATGTGTGGGGGCGAGTGCGGATGTCGAAGATGAACGGCTTCTGAAGCCACGGGACCAGAAAGTGAGTTCCTTCGCCGACGGTATCCGGCTTGACTCCTTGGAAACGATCGAATATCACGGCGCGCTGGCCACCGTCGACGGTGTAGAGACAGGAATTGGCAGCAGCGCCGCCGATTCCGACGGCGAATGCGGCGCGCGCTATGTTATTCAGCGCATTCGCAGCTCTTTGCGCGTTTGCCATATCGAGATTTGCAGAGGTGATTGAGAAATGGAAATGGAATGATTCAGAGAGAAAGGGTTTTGAGAAGAGAGAGAGGGTTTATACAGAGATAGATTTTTCCCCAAGAAATGATTCGTAAACCCTAAGCTTTTCTATGAGATTTAAGGGTTATGGGCCGGGTTTTAATTCGGCCCAGCCCAATCCATTCAAATTTTATACTTTTAATTTTAATTCAAATATATGTTAAACTAATTATATTTCTTATACTAAGAAATTTAGGGGTGCGTTAGGCTCCTTTGCACCCTAAGTGTCCTATTTCCTTTTTAATCTCAGCTCTTGGATCCTTGAATTGGATGGTTGTGATCAATGCATTATTAGTCTATAATGTTGCATTATTAGTCGTTGTGCATTATTAGAATGAAAATGTGAATTATTAGTCTATAATGTTGCATTATTAGCCGCTGTGCATTATTAGAATGAAAATGTGCATTATTAAATGACACGTGGCATTAATCTAACCGTCAGATGACAAAATCGTGGGGCTAGGATTAAGAAGGAAAAAAAGACAAAAGATAGAAAAAGGATTTGAATACATATGCGTCTTAAAGTACCATGAAATTATATATGTAAGTAGAAGTGATAAAGTATTTAGCAAAAATCAGACTATGAGAGTATTCTTTCTGCAATTTCCGGTCGATTCCATAACTTATAAAGTAATTAATTAAATCATAATTTTTGTCTATTTCTCAATTGTCTCGTGTATTTAAAATTCTGATTAAATATGTCATTTAAGTCATAATTTTTGTTATGAGATTTAGCATTGTTCTATATTGGTCGATTTTAGATGTTTATTATGTAACTGGTAAATGCATAATAATGAAAAGTACAAAAGTCACAACAAATTTCATCAAAATTTTAATTGCATAGGAAAATTGAAAAATGTACTGTGATCTATTACCTCCGTCCCTAAAAGTTTGACACACTTTATCATTTCGGGTCGGTCCTAAAAGTTTGACACACTTAACTTTTTACCATTTTTGGTAGTGGACTTCATATTCCACTAACTTATTTCTACTCAAATTTTATTATAAAACTAATACTTTAAAAGTAGAACTCATATCCCACCAACTTTTTCAACTCACTTTTCATTACATTTCTTAAAACTCGTGTCAGGTCAAAGTGTGTCAATATTTGGGGAACGGAGAAAGTAACTAGCTATTTTTATAAATTATGAGATTGACCAGAAATCAACCAAAAGTTATGATTTAAATAACAATTTTCTCATAATATAATTATTAATATATAATCACCAACCTATGTGTTTCATAAGTCAAAATGTCAAAACACACAAAAATATGAAGCGATTATTATCTCCATTCCTAAATGCCTACTCAAAATCTATTCAGTCGTAATCAGGGAAATTTCATGGATGTTTTCAGTTTTTACAAAAACCCTTTGTTATGATTATGATGTATGTGTGTGACAAATGGTTAGGTAAAGTGTAGCTCTCTGATGCAATACTTGCAAGTTTAATAAATCAGTCAAAGACTAAGATACATCACTGTTATTAGTATAAACTGTTTAGACTATTTAATATGAATTTCCGTAACCAACCCACATGAGTAAAATATAGGGGGGGGGGGGGGGGGGGATTTAAAAACTTACTTTGATAAATGTATGTACAGAATCACATTTAAACTAAACTGTGGGTAGTGAATTTTGTCATATTAAGCTCATTTTGATCCATGTTTTGAATATCATATGTTGTTTAAGTAGATTCTTGAATTTTTCTTTCACTCGTAGTATTAAGAAATTGAAGAATTAGAAATGGAAATTGAATTTCCAGGTTATGACTGGAAAAAGTACAATAATGATAATGTAAGTTACTTCTCTGTGTTTATCTCAGAAAAAAGTCTCCTCCTTTGTGTGTATGTGTGTTGTTTTGCCATTTAAATGACAAATTTGATCCCTACACAAAACATGAGTCTTTGTGTTTCAAGATTTTTTTTCATGGTGTCAATGCTCTTTGTCAAATTTGAACAGCCTCATGGTTAATAGTTGCATTTCGGATTCTTGAACACTCGTTGGTTGATATGACATAGGTGGACGAGCGATCTGCAGAGGAGAGAGCCATCGATGACTGGCTTCCCATCACTGCTTCAAGAAAAGCAAGATGGTGGTTCTCAACTCTTCACATTATCACTGCTGTAGTTGGAGCCGGAGTCCTCAGCCTCCCCTATGCCATGTCCGAACTCGGATGGTAAACTTTCAACTATCTTGTTAGAGGAAAAGGTGCAGTGAGTGAGTGCTTTGATATTTGTGTTGGATTTACAGGGGAGCTGGAGCTGCAGCCTTGGTGATATCTTGGATGATCACTCTCTACACCTTGCTGATAATGGTACACATGCACGAGATGGTTCCCGGGGAACGCTTTGACAGGTACCACGAGCTAGGCCAGCGTGCCTTTGGCGACAAGCTTGGCCTGTGGATCGTCTTGCCTCAGCAGCTCGTGTGCCTGGTCGGGGTCAACATAGTTTACATGATCACGGGAGGCCAGTCGCTGAAGAAATTCCATGACTTGGTCTGCAAAGATTGCAAGCATATCAAACTCACTTATTTCATCATGATCGTCTCATCTGCTCACTTCGTCCTCTCCCAGCTCTCGAGCTTCAACTCAATCTCCGGTGTGTCTCTGGCAGCAGCGGTTATGTCTATAAGGTGTGTCGGTTTCTTGGTTTTCGTTTATTATTGACTCTTTGAGAAGAGACCTTAACAGATTCGAGCTCTGCAGTTACTCCACAGTCGCTTGGGGAGCTTCTCTAGGCAAAGGCGTGCAGCCAAACGTGCACTATGGCCTTAGATCGAAGACAACGGCTGGTGCTGTGTTCGACTTCTTCAGTGCGTTGGGGACGGTTGCTTTCGCCAACAGTTGCCACAACGTCGTGATGGAGATCCAAGCTTCTCTGCCATCAACACCAGATAGGCCGTCAGAGAAACCTATGTGGAAGGGAGCCATTGTAGCGTATGTGATCGTGGCCTTGTGCTACTTCCCCGTTGCTCTCATCGGGTACTGGACTTACGGGGTTACAGTGGACGAAAACATCTTGATCACACTGCAAAGGCCTAAATGGTTAGTTGCAATGGCTAACATGTTTGTCGCAGTACACCTCATTGGAGGCTATCAGGTGCGCACACGCTCTCCAAGACTCGTTCCTGAACATTCGAGAAGTTGAGGAAGCAAGAAGCCTCTCATTTCTTCTGTCTGGTTTTGCTTTGTGCAGTTATATGCCATGCCCATTTATGACATGACTGAAATTGTGCTTGTAAAGAAGCTCAAGTTCAAGCAAACTTGGTATCTGAGGTTTGTTACTAGGAATACTTATGTTGGTAAGAAAACTAAGGCATTCCCTTTTTTGTAGAAATGTATTGCAGGTCTTAATACATACTATGTGACATTGTTGTTGTCTTGTTGATTTTCAGCTTTAACGATGTTTATTGCCATTACATTCCCGTTCTTTGGCTCGCTTGTCGGGTTCTTTGGAGGCTTTGCATACGCGCCAAACTCGTTCATCGTAAGCAATATGATCGTATATATGGTTGAGTATTAGATAGGAGGAGAAGAATGCTTATGCAAGTACTGATTTTGTGCAGCTTCCCTGCATCATGTGGCTTGCCATCTACCAACCAAGGAGATTCAGCTTATCTTGGTTGGTGAATTGGGTAAGTGTATCTAAATTGAAGAATCTTGGTTGAGAGAGATGATTTTGAATTTTGAAATTTGAATTTCAGGTGTGCATATTGGTGGGGGTTCTTTTGATGGTTGTTGCACCCATTGGAGGGCTAAGGCAGATTATTTTCCAAGCCAGAACATATCAATTCTATAATTAGAACATCTGTTTTTTCTACACAATAGTTGTAATAACAGAAATTGGTTGCAATTTTCTCATATGTAAGTTGATCTTCAAGTATATTAGAGCTACTTAACTAACAAACAAACCATCATTTGAAAGCATCATCAACCATTTCTAGAAGTGTTATTTGATCATCATCAACCACATAATTTCTTGTGGAGGAAAGTAGAGCTAATCTACCTGTAAACAGAACTTGATAAACTCATCCACAGATGTCAAAAAAACCCATGTCCAAAACAAACTAGGTGTGTCCTAATTTTTGGCCTTCAACATGTTATTCTCCTTGATTCTGGCTCGGTTATCCAGCTTGACAAAACGCTTCAGATCATCGAATGGAAGAGTTTCTGTGTCCTTCCTCCTTAGCTCGCTAAGGGCAGGGCGTTTGTCCAGCAGGTGCCACAACCAATCCGGGTATTCAGAATCAGGCAAGATTTTAGGGTCTTGCCCGTCTTTTAGTACATTCGCACCATAAACAGTAGTTGATTTCACTTCTTTGCTTATCAATGATGCTTTGGGAGCATCTCCAGCAGCACCACCCTTCCCTTTCTTCGCTTTAGCACCTCCAGCAGCAAATGTTCTGCAGCCCACCACTTTCAGTAGCTCATTCGAGACAGTGATGCTTTTCAATGACCTCATTAGTGCCATTGCCGTATCTATATGGCTGCAGTACCAACAAATTACGATAAGGATCAACAACATTCAATACAAGATTTTATATAAACAGAAGCTGTGATTGGAAAAGAGTTTTCTCATCCAAGTATATCATTAGAATGTTTGAAATTTATAACTATGCTGATTTGTATTCTTTCAGAATCACAAACTGGCAAACTGTAGAATGGCAGAGGTAAATAACTAGCGCTTCTACATCTTACAGTAATTAGTCTAACAAAAATGGTCAAATAGCTCACAAATTACTCTACAAAAAATACAGCAATTTGAACTCAAAGAGTATTGATGATTGATAGGTGACTCTTGCTCATCATGCCACAAGTCACAAGCAAAATAACAAGGTAGAAAAGATTTTACAAAGTAATTAGTTAAAATCATGATTAGCTCAATGCAAGGGAGGTTAGCGGTGTGTATGTATTAGGAGATGGATTAGAGTTTGGCGTAGGTGATCCTCTCCGGAAGGCTAGTATGAGAGAGGGAATGTTAGTACTTCTTCTAATAAAAATGAATAAGTAATGCTTGGCATTTTCAGCTCATCACTTTATTTCTTCCATAAACAAGTAGTAATTCCCAGTAAAATTCATTGCACTCACAATACTTTCACCAAAATACAAACATCCACTAGGCAATTGAAATAATCAAACATTTTGACATCAAATTTCAATATCTCACAAATTATATTATTCCAGTATTTAGATCGATAAATTCCGATTCAGGAAAAATGAGAAAGCTTGCATATCTCATTACAGAATCCAACAAATAGTTGACTGAGATGGAAAAACTAAGAAGAAGAAGCAACGTCGGCGGTGAAGTAGAATCTGACCTGATGAACAAATAGAGTTAGGGCTTTAGATGTTGTTGAGCTGAGAGTGAGGAGAGGACGGCCAGCACAAGTCCACAGCGGAAATGATGAGGAGTTGCCGGTGGTCGGTCGAGAACAGGGAAGAAAAGGGGCTGCGGCGGCGGTGGATTAGTGAGTTTCGCCGGAAATTTTGAGATTAAGGAGTGGCCATTTTGGGCTTTTGAAGATGTGATGAACAAATGGGCTGGGCCAGTTATAGACTAATTATTGTGTACTTATATTGAGTGAGAAGCAATAACATTTGCAATTTTTTTGATAACTTACTAATTTCTACTTATATGGGTGAAATGCATATAAAATAGAGTAGTATATAAATATATAGTGTTCGGTTGCTATGACTAATTATCATTAGACTATCCATTTAAGATTAAGTTGTAGGATTATTTTAGTTGGAGGGGGGAGGCTATGACTAATTATCATGAGACTATCCATCTAGGATTAAGTTGAGGGGGTCAATCATATAAACCAAACATGATACATATTTAATCATGAGATTTAGTCTTGCCAACCGAACACCCCCATACTGCATTGTGATTGATAAGTCGTATTCTAGGCTTTGGTTACTGGTTAGTATATCATGATTTACGTGTATTATCCACAAAGAAGTTGTTTAAGTTTGCAGGAAAAGGATCCAAGTCAGTAGGATAAGGTTCGGACAACTCAGGTGAAAAGAGCGTTAGAAGGGTGCAATACTGACCAGAATGCATGCCAGAAAGAAGGCTCGAGATGGAGAAGAAGGATTGCTTGGATGATCAACCACAAACAAGGGCAAAGGAGTCATTTCGCGAAGGAAGTCTATCCTAAATTAAGGGCAAGCCTCACTATAAAAGGAGCCACTTGGAGAGAGAGAAGGAGTTCGGTCACTACACTTAGTTAGAATTCTCTCTCGGAAAAGATCAGTTCCTCCAGTATTGTCCAAGTCTTCTCATTCCTCACCACAGCCATGGTCACCTGAAGTTCCAAACGTCCACCATAGAATCACCATCCATCGTTCCAGCCAGTTTATCTCGTAGTAGTAGCAGTTTCATTGTCCGGAGTCGCAAAACAATCTTTAATCGCTTTCTTAGTTTAAATCTTTACTTGTTTTCATTCGTTGGATCTGTTGCATAACTTAGCTCTCTTTTACCTTTTGAAGTATTTTGTTGAGATTCAAACGCTTTTGGTAATGAAGTTTATTTTATGCATCTCTTTTGGTTTGAATCTGTTTCATTCCACCTAGGTAGCTTAGATCTGGTTATTGCGATAATTTCTGAGTGTCGAAGCATGGTTTCATTCTGTTTTGCTTGATCTGAGTTGTAGTTAAGTTTTGTTTGTTCCGACTTGGTTTTTCGAAGTGATTAAGTGTGAAATCTGTGTTTACGTAGATTCTGTCACCTTGCATGTAGTCCAGTATGCGTAATTTTTAATTTCGTTTGTTGATCTTCGAGTTTTAAGTGTTTTAATCGGTAGATTTGGTTTGTAAAGTTGTTAATCTGAAATGTTATCCATGGAATATGAGTTTATTTCATTTTGGTGTATGCTTGATGGAAAAGACAACATCCACGTCCAAGTTTGGGATCACTTTTACTTTTTAGTTACTTTTTGCTTTTGTCATTTGCTTTTGAGTTAGTACCCTACAGACTTGTAGAATAGCCACCCAACCACCACATATTCTCTGTTATTCCATATTGACTTTTATAGTAACCGTTTTACTTTCCACATGTCTCCAAATCACCTTGTCCCTCATTCTCACGTACATAGCCAAATGTCGATCAGTTTCACACCCAACAGTTAGTAGAGTACCACATTTAATTTATGTCTAGGTAGAGTCTTAATCCAAAGCGTGGTAGCTAACCAAAACCGTCCAGATTATCACCACGATTATCATAACGTGTCCATCTCTGTGGAATTCGACCCTTACCTCCACTATACTAGCCAGTAGAAGTGGGTTGATGAATTTTATTGATACCAAGTTTAAGTTGCCATGCCAACGACTCAGCTAGATTGAGATTTTCATCCTGATCAATTGGATACACCCTTGACAACGCCGAAAAATTGCTCTTTCAGTGATCAATATTAAACTACATTTTATTCCATAGCCAAAGTAAATATCAATCTTAGAAATGCAAACTTCAAGGATTGGAATCACGTGACAACCAAATTTAATTAATTAACTAATAAATCTTGAAATTCGATTAAGTCAGAATTTGATTAATTACACAAGTTTTTACTAATATTTCGATTGATTGATTAACAAATCGATGTATATTTAACTAATTAACCTTTAATCATTTAATTAAAATTTTACTACTCTAATCCCCTGTAAATTTATCTATGTCATAACCTAACCAACCAAAAATACCAAAACATCCAATACTAATTTATCTATGTCATATTCTAACCAACCAAAAATACCAAAACATCCAATACTATTTTAATATACTAAGCTCACCTTGTCTTATCCCAAGAATATATCTCAATATTATCTTGTCCATCGCTCGGTGAACTTTGCCAAGTGCCACGCATATATATTATTGTAAAAACATGTCAAACATAATTATAGTTATGATGTGATGCCTTTTATAACCCAATATCTAGATTGATTTGTTGGACAGGATGAGCAGCAACATCATAAAATCATCAACAAAATATGATGTAATTGTACTATACAGGCACAAAATGTAACAGAGCTTCTCTCAATCTATACATTACATGAAATTGGGTCCTCCAACAGAATCTCTCAGAAATTCACCAATCTGTTTCATGGCCTAACCTGCATTATTCATCACAACAATATTTCAACACCAAATTCTTAAATTATAAACACAATTCACCATAAGCAGCCTATACAAGGAAACAAAAGAGGCAAGAGTCATGTTTGAGTTTGTTTGTTCCCAGATGATACCGATAGAGGCGTATACAGCATTGAAAACCAATAGCCATGGTGTCAAATAAATCATTTTCAACCGCATCGAATATAACTTCAAACATGAAATGAACCAACAAGGGCAGCTTTCAATGCTTTACCAACTTCACTCTAACTCATGTAGAGAACTGACAACAAAAAGCAGTTACCCACTACATAATCACACTCTGAATTCCAATGAAATAACTCTGTCCCTGTGACTAGTGACTAAACAGGCTTTACAAAACCAGACTAATCTTGTTGTTCTTCATATAAAAGAATTAGGAAGGATTATGTGTCCGAAAATCACTTAGTCTTGCACCACTTCTGTATTTCTTCACTCGAGCCCTTCCCTCACTCCCAACAAAACAAGAAACAAACATAAGTGCTCCACATATAGGACCCAAAGTGCTCCTACAATCTTTCATTAAGAGGCCTATGCAATGCTTCGTCTTGATTAAACAAGGAGCTAAATGCGCTACACGTAGCATTCTCTCTCAGTTAGGACTTCAAGGCTAACTTTGTCATAACGCAAAGCAAAACAAGTAATCCAAGTAACTAATCAACATAAACAAATACAAATGACAAGATTGACTTATAATTATGTCAATCTAATCAACAATCAAAGTGACAAGACAAAATGAGGCCCATTACACTTGAATCTCAACTTGCTTTATTACAACTATAGTAAATAAACAAATGTTCTAATTATAGAATTCGTATGTTTTGGCTTGGAGAATGATCTGTCTTAGCCCTCCAATGGGTGCCACAGCCATCAAAAGAACCCCCAATAATATGCACACCTGAATATCAAATTTCAAAATCAACTCTCTCTCTCTCAAAAGTCAAAACCAACATTCCTCAAGTTGGATAAACTTACCCAATTCACCAACCAAGATAAGCTGAACCTCTTTGGTTTGTAGATGGCAAGCCAAATGATGCAGGGAAGCTGCACAAAATCAACACTATTACATAAAAATATAACACTCAAATCATATATTCAATCATATTGCTTACAAAGTACGTGTTTGGCGCGAACGTAAAGCCTCCAAAGAACCCGACAAGCGCGCCAAAGAACGGGAACGTGATGGCAATAAACATCGTAAGAGCTGAACATCAACAAGACAACAACAATGTGACATAAGTATTAATTAGGACATAAGTATTTTAACATAATCACAGTTTGCTTACCAACATAAGTATTCCTAGTAATAAACCTCAGATACCAAGTTGGCTTGAACTTGAGCTTCTTCACAAGCACAGTCTCAGTCATGTCATAAACTGGTATGGCATATAACTGCACAAACCAAAGCCAGGCACAAGAAATGAGAGGTTTCTTGCTAGAATGTTCGCGAACGAAGCCTTTGAGAGCGAGCACGCACCTGATAGCCTCCAATGAGGTGAACCGCGACAAACATGTTAGCCGTTGCAACTAGCCACTCGGGTCTCTGCAGGGTGATCAAGACGTTGTCCTCTACTGTAGTCCCGAAAGTCCAGTACCCGACGAGGGCAACGGGGAAGTAGCACAAGGCCACGATTACATAAGCAACAATGGCTCCCTTCCACATAGCTTTCTTAGACGGCCTCTGTGGTGTTGAAGGGAGAGACGCTTGGATCTCCATCACGAAGTTGTGGCCGCTGTACGCGAAAGCCACAGTCCCCAACGCACTGAAGAAGTCGAACACACCACCAGCCGTTGTCTTTGATCTACGCCCATAGTGCGCGTTAGGCTGCACGCCTTTTCCTACAGAAGCACCCCACGCGATTGTGGAGTAACTGCAGAGATCAAACATGTGAACGCGTAGTTTGGTAACCAACAAAACTAAAAACAGACAGACCTTATAGACATAACGGCTGCGGCCAGAGACACGCCCGAGATGGAGTTGAAGCTCGGGAGCTGGGACAGGACGAAGTGGGCAGACGAGATGATCATGATGAAGTAAGTGAGTTTGATGTTTCTGCAGTCTCTGCAGACCAAGTCGTGGAATTTCTTGAGGGAATGGCCTCCCGTGATCATGTAAACTATGTCGACAGCAACCAGGCACGCGAGCTGCTGAGGCAAGACGATCCACAGCCCAAGCCTGTCGCCAAAGGCGTGCTGGCCTAGCTCGTGGTACCTGTCGAAGCGCCTCCCCGGGACCATCTCATGCATGTGTGCCATTTGCAACAAGGTGTAGAGAGTGATCATCCAAGATATCACCAAAGCTGCCACTCCAGCTCCCCTATTCATTCAACACAAATATCACAACATTCACTCACTCCCTTTTTTCAAACAAGATATCTCACTCCCTCTTTTGCTCTATTAGTTTTGGCTCAAACAAGATAGTTGAGAGTTTACCATCCGAGTTCGGACATGGCATAAGGGAGGCTGAGGACTCCGGCTCCGACAATAGCAGTGATATTGTGAAGAGTTGAGAACCACCATCTTGCTTTTCTTGAAGCAGTGATGGGAAGCCAATCATCTATGGCTCTCTCCTCTGCTGACCGCTCGTCAACCTGTGTTATAAACAACAATCAAGGCCTCCGAAACAACCAACGAGAGTTCAAAAATCCGAAATGCAGCTAGCAACTACATTCTTTACAAGGCCAAAAAAGTTAACAGAGAGCATAGGAACCATGAAATGTTCTTGAAATATAAAGACTCATGTTTTTTGTATAGTGACCAAATGTGTCATTTTATTGCAAAAACACAACACACATTCACATAGAAGGAACTTACATTAGAATTATTGTAGTTTTTCCTGTCATAACTTGAGATTTCTGTAGCCATATCTAACTAGTAGAGCTTATCTTAAATTTCCAAGTAATATGAGAGAATGAAGATTGAAGAGATGGAAGTGAAGGAAAATAATCAAGAGTCTAGTTCAAGCACATGTGATATTTAAAACATGGCATTATAGGATGAGAATGTGACAAAATTCACTATCACAATTCTATATATATTTATCAAGATGGCATTCTGAATTTCCTTCCTATTTCCTCCCTATTTTTTACTCGTGAAATCGCAAATCTTAAAAGCTCCAATTTGAATAAATAGTAGATTTGAATTATCTAGTACTATAATATACCGTGGAGTCGTTCGATTGTCATGTTTACTTGTGATTAAAGGTTTTGTCTAATCTTATATCTTATTCGGTTGTCTTTCTTTCTTAAGTTTGTCTCGTGACAATGTACTTGGTCTGTCTCCATAATGCTAGGTCTAAATTGTATCTCATGATAAATTATTTCATGTTTGTCATGTCACTGTGACTAATTTAATTTTAGAAAAACTATGTTATGATTAGTATCTTGTATTGTATGTTATTATTATCTTTATCTAATAAACAGCTACTATATTTTATTTAAAATTGCATATATTGAGAAAGCGTGCGGCGTGCCTTTTGAAATTGAGATATAAGTGACGCCTATAAATTTGACTAGGTGTTAATTTAAGCGAAATTTCTTGAATTTTTAGGAAACCAGTATACGAATTAAATTAAAAATGAATTTGTTCAAGTGAATTGAACGACTGCAGTCTCAATTCACTGAATTAACTGACTACTCTACATAATTTTATAGTTCTCCAACGTCGATGTGAGATGCAACTTATAAAAACCACATTGGATTGTTATACCACAATAATAATACTAATATTTCATGAGCCCATCCTTTTCTTTCAAAATTTTATTAATATGAGTCATCATTTTTTAATTTTCAAATATGTCACCATGTAACAAAGTTACATAGTCAAACCCATTGAGTAAAGAATGAGTCTTTTTGTCCCACAAAAGGATTATGGAATTCTTTATCTTTTCAATTTATAAATAGTTTGATTGTTTATTTAAAATTGATTTAGTGTGATACATGGTCACTGATGAAGATAGTCTTTAAAATGTACATTTACTCAAAATCTATACTAATTTGTTGGATAGAGAATGAACAGAAACATCATAAATCATCAACTAAAATATGATGTAAACTGTAACTATACATGCACAAAATGTATTGGGTAGGGGTGTAACAGAGCTTCTCTCAATCATACATTACATGAAATTGGGTCCCCTCCAAAAGCATCTCTCAGAAATGCACCAAATCTGTTTCATGGCCTAGCCTGACCTGCATTATTCATCACAACAATATTTCAACACCAAATTCTTAAATTACAAACACAATTCACCACGGCGTCCATTACAAGAAATAACAGAGGCAAAGAGTCGTGTTTCAGTTTGTTGGTTCCCAGACAGTAACAAGACATGAGTTGTAATCCCGAACTAACATGTAGCAGACAGATGATAACGATAGAGGTCGTATACAGCATTGCAAACCAATAGCCATGTATATCATTTTTACCACGTCTAATATAATTGCAAACATGAAATGAAACGAACCAACAAGAGTAGCTTTCCATGCTTTACCACGTTCACTCTAACTCATGACTGCCCTCAATAGAGAACTGACAACGAAAAGCAGTTTCCCCCCGACATAATCACACTCGGAATTCCAATGAAACAACTTCGTCCCTATGACTAAAGAGGCTTTATAACCAGACTATTCTGGTTGTTTCCCGGTATCACTGGCCATCTTCCCAGTCTGCCTTTCTTCACAAACGACACCTTAAAAAACTGGCCATCTTGCAAGAATATGGTTAATTTTTCATATAACCATCCAGGTTGATAAGAATTAGGAAGGATTATGCATCCAAAGCAAAAGAAGGGATTTTCCGGGCATTACAAAAACAATCACTTAATCTAGCACCACTTCTGTATTTCTTCACCAGAGTCCTTCCCTCGCTCCCCACAAAACAAAGAACAAACATAAGTGATCCCCATAAAACCCCGTAGGACCCAAAGCTCGACAAAGTGCTCCTAACAATCTTTCACTAAGAGGTTCCCTCCGAGAGACCTATGCATTGCTTTGTCTTGGTTAAATAAGGAGCTAAATGCACTAAACGCAGCGTTCATTTAATGCATACTATGTAGTTATATACAATAGAACGACCCATCCTCCTTTCATGATATGTCACTCTCTGTTAGGACTTCAAGGCTAAGTCAGTAATGAGGTAAAGCAATGAGGTTATCAGAGACCAAACAAGAACAAGTAATCCAAGTAACTAATCAACATAGATACAAATCTTCAAGCATACGATGTCCCACAACCACACAATACATCATCATTGAGTAAATTAGAAGCAACCAGAAAGCATTTAGCAGACATCAAATGTAGGCCCTAACACTTATGCCCAAACAAAAATCAGGATAATCATATCTTCACACCACAGAACAAGCTCAAATTTCCCCTCTACAATCCATAGTAATCGTGAAATTAGGGGAAACAATAAGAAGAGAGAGAATTGGTACCTAAATTGACTACGCCTGAGTGCCGGCCATGGATTTCAATTGGATGTGATTCGCATCCAGTGAAGTATTCGGCAACGCTTCATACGATCCGAATCTGGTACGGACGCCGAGCGTCTTCGCAACAACAGTGTACACCGCAAGGAAGATAACAAGCACGAGCACGACGTGAAGCACAAAAACTAGGTCGAGAATCGCGGCGGCTCTCATCTTCGAGTCATCCAATTCGCACTTGGTCGATCCCTCGACGCCGCTCACCACATCCAGCAGCTTGTGGCAGCCCTCGGGGATGAACGCGTCGACGTAGAGCGACAGCCCGGTCTGCAGCGCCCACAGCCCCTGCAGGCAGAAGGAGGCGCCGAGGGCGGCGTCGGCGATGAAGAGCTTCGGGTGGCAGGCGAGGGCGAGGCACAAAGCGGAGGCGAGCGCGGCGACGGCGGCGGCGGTGGAGTCGCATTTCGCCTGGAGATCGGAGGTCTGCGCGGCGGCGGAGGAGGAGAGGAGGGAGAATTGGAGGAGGAAGAGCGCGGCGGCGGCGGCGAAGAAGAGATCGGGAGGGAGGGGGAGGAGGTCGGGGAGGAGGAGCGCGAGGGCGAGGAGGAGGAAAGCGAAGAGGAGGAGGGCGGAGTGGAGGGAGGTGAAGAGGTGGACGGCGGTGCGGCCTTTGACGAGGGGATCGGCGTCGGAGGAGGCGAGGAGGTGGTGGACGATTGCGATTAGGAGGCAGAGGATGGCGAGGTGGAGCTGGAGGTGGCGCCAGCGGTGGTGATTGGCCAATGCGGCGGGGAAGGGGAGGGGGTGGTAGGGTTTGGCGGCGTAATCGGCGGGGAATTTGAGGTGGTTTCGGGTGGCGGAGATGAGGTGGTAGAGGCCCTGCGCTAGCAGCGCGGTGGAGGAGAAGATCTGGTAGATTAGGGCTGTCATTTTGTACACCCTAAGGGAATTGGGTGGAGGTGATCAAGCTAATTGATCGGAAACAATGGCGGATTTGGTCATCAACTAGTGGAATCGGCGTCACTGTGATTTTGGGGAGAATTAATTTACGTGTTAAAAAGTTAAAACCCTCTTTCAAATTAATGATTTATTTTATGATTTAATAAATTTTAAATTCAATAAACTAGTTTAATAGGAGTACTTTAAATCCAAAAATCCAAATTAAATTCATATATTGATAAAAAAAAATGTGAAAACAATCTGAAAAAATGTTACTCCATTATTCTTCTCTCACTGGTATTATAAATTGTAGCTCAAAAATGAGGACACAAGGTTGACCTAATCGCAAACTATTTCATGTGCACTAGCGTAATTTATTGATTATAGGTACACAAGTATTTAAATAATAAAAATTGTTAATTGAGTGGTTTGGGGTGGGTGATTTGAAAGTTAGGAGAATCATTTTGAGAGGCTACAATCTGAGCCTAAAATGAAAATGTTGGCAGCATGAAGAAAGTAAGGCGGAGTAGCGATGTATGAAAACCTGATAGCTGCCAACTAGATGAACCACGACAAACATGTTAGCCATGGCGATGAGCCATCTAGGTTCTTTCAAAGTTATGAGAATGTTTTCGTTTACTTCATTACCAAAAGCCCAGTATCCAACTATAGCAACAGGAAAGTAGCAGAAGGCGACGATGACGTAAGCAACGATTACTCCCTTCCACATAGGCTTCTTGGAAGGCCTGTGTGGAGTGGAAGGCATAGTCGCTTGAATCTCCATCACCACGTTGTGGCCGCCATAAGCGAACGCCATGCTCCCCAGCGCGTTGAAGAAGTTGAACACGGTTCCAGCCTTCGTTGTCGACTTATAACCGTATTCCACTCCCGTTCGAACACCTTTCTCAATCGAAGCCGCCCAAGCCACCGTAGAATAACTGCAATTTAAAATTAAATCCATCACTTTATTTTCTTTTTCTTTTTCTTTTTTTAGTTATTAATAATGTGTTGTAGTACCTTATTGACATGACGGCAGCGGCGAGGGAGACGCCGGAGATGGAGTTGAAAGTGGGGAGTTGGGAGAGGACGAAGTGGACGGAGGAGAAAATGAGGATGAAATAAGTGAGCCTTATTTCTTTGCAATTTTCACAGACTAGATTATGAAACTTTTGGAGCGATATGCCGCCGGTGATGAGGTAAACTATGTTGAGTCCGGCGAGAACGACGAGCTGCACGGGGACGACAATCCAAAGACCGAGCTTGTGGCCGAAAGCGTGCTGTCCGAGCTCGTGGTAACGGTCAAAGCGCTTCCCGGGCACCAGCTCGTGCATCTCCACCATCTGCCACAACGAGTATAGCGTCACGAGCCAAGAGAGCGTATTTTTCTCACTATTATAGCCTCCTAATTAAAAAAATCAATTAGTACAAATATTAGGATTTTTATTGTTTTGTATCATACAGGCTATAGCCCCTAGATTAATTCTTTTTAGATAATAACTCATTACTATTATTGTTATAATTATCTATAGCCCTTCATAACTAATTAAAAAAAGCTTAGGCTCTATAAATTTTATTCGACGATGCGGCTTAAGTGTATGTAACATATTTTCTCTTATTGGACACATTAAATCCACATATTGGCCCTTCAATCTTATGGGCTTTCATTAATAATTTTTGCAGCCCACTCTCTCTTAGGCCCAAGTACGAAAAAGTTCTTTGTTTGAATCTATTAATTGAATATCATACCAATCAATGATTAGTGATAACAAGAACTCAATCATTAACAAGAACTCAATCATTCTTAAGCTAGAGAATCGATTATTGACATCGGATAAATAGCTGCAAATTCTTGAACCAGTTATTCCAACCTGAAATATCTATAAATAAATAGACGAATTAGTTTTTAAGCCCGGTGATGAATAACCTGATTATAAACCAAAAAATAAATAAAAAATGAGTGACTATATTAATCAAGTTACTTTCTAGTTTCTAATTTTAATTTAGCAGATTTGGTCAAATTTCGATATGTTCTGCAATTTTAAAAACCAGTCAAAAAAAGTTATGAATATTGAACTTTTAGCAATCATTCAACGACTAACTTTTTTTTTTTGTGAAATTATGTATAATAGTATAAAACTTGAGAAATCATACGTTGATGTCACTGCCGATGGAGTTAAACGATTTCGTCTATTCATAACATAAACTATCGCCGTTCGATTGATTTACAACACTTACACATTAACCTTATTTTCTTGTCGTATGATAAACATGAGTAGATCAAAACTTTATACTCCCTCTATTCACAAAAAATAGAGAACAATTACTAATTTTGGTCGTCCATAAAAAATAGAGTATATTCATTTAAGAAAAGATAATTTTCTTGATATTTTAATTAGGTGGATGTAGTAGATATTTGTGGGTCCATTAAAAGACATCGTATCTAGATGAGAGAAATATTGGATTGGCTGTAAGAAACTGACCAATTGGAAGACGGACACATGGCAAAGCACTTGTAATAGTTTGGGTAAACAAAAATGATAGTGAAAGGTACTTTAAAGATTCATTCGCCGCGTGGCATCTATTTAAGATAATAATGATATCTACTAAATTATTGTTTAATTTAATGTCACATTACTCCATTACAGATCTCCCCATTACACGTGGATGTTAGTTGTTGGGTGACGTCTTGTCGGACTATATGTGTCCAAAGTAGGTTGGATATTTTAGTAACTTGTTATGCTTCGATTCAAATTTTACTCCCTCCGTTCTATAGTAATAAAATTATTTTATTATTTTGGTACGCTCTATAGTAATAATAGAATCATTTTTCTTTTTAATAAAAATAAAAACATTTTTCTACATCTACTTTATTTTCTCTTACATTTTCCTCTCTTCATTTTTCGACTTTTTTTTATTTTCCACTTTATTCTCCCTTTACTTAACTCACATAACACAATTTTTCTTAATCTCCGTATCGAAAAGAAACGTCTCCATAACTATAAAACGGAGGGAATAGTAATTTTGGATGTGAATTTTGTATTGATAAAGCCTCCTGATTAATTTCTACTTTCTACAATCCATGCTTTTACACAAGATTTTAAAAAGTAGTACTATCTGAAGATTTAAGTGAATAGAGAGATAAAGTACTAGTAGATGATTATGGAATATTATAAAATTTAATATTGCCAAAAGAATTTTAAAAATTACACAAGATTTAGAAGTACTAATGTTTAAGGATTTAAGTGAATAGAGAATAGAGTAGAGGATATGAAATATAAAATAAAATCAATTTTGCCAAATGAATAAACGAATTATTTAGATTAAACCATTATGGAAAGGAATATGAACCGAATAATTTAAAAGGAAAAAGTATTAGTAGTATTACTTAGGAATTTCTATGATTTTTCCCCTTCAAACTTAATGCTCTATAAAAAAAATCATTTAGTATAAAGCCTTTATAAAGGTTTGATAACCAATCACAAGGCCATTATATATAGTAGCTGAGTTGCTAACAATATAAAATAATAAAATGAGTAACTCTCTTGCGTCTCTACGTGGAACTTTCAAATTTACAATCATAATATTTTCATTTTTATTGAAATATAATTATAAATAGCTTTGTCAAATCTAGATAAGAACCGACAGTTCTCATTGGGTAGAGCCAACAAGTCAGCATTTTGGCTGGTAAGATTGCCTTATCGTAATCGAAAACATTTCCACGTAATACTTTGAAAAAAAAATATAGAATTAAATAATCACATATTAAAATCAATTTTCTATACTATTGTTAATCCACTTAACTCATTATTTATTTATTTAGTAATCTTTGAGCTAAAAAAATGCTTCAATGCAAATGGAACGAAAGGAGTACTATATTTTAGATTTCGATCAGACATACGACCATTCGTTCATTGTACACAATCCTGCAATAGATGATGCAACTCAACATAGATAGTTGTAAATTAGTGAATGGCCTTTGAACTCAAAGAAGAAGCAAATAAAGTGAAATGAGCCGGTTTGGCATTTCACTAAGATACATTTCAAGTCATTGTCATTGCATTATCCTAACCTTTTTCATAATAATAATCCTCTCAAAGGATAATATTACAATAACAACCTTTGCGTATTTTACATACACACACTGCTTTAGCAGAACAAAGGCTTATTTACAACTTACTCTTGCAACGGTGTATCTTGGTCATCGCTCAGCTACAAACTACACCATCGCCTGACTGTTTAAAAAATCGAGATAAAACGATATTTAGTGAGTTAAATAAAAAGAGAATAAAGTAGATAAATGAACAAAATAAAGTAAGAGTGAAAGTAAATAGTTAATTGAATAAAGAATAAAGTGGAGTAAAAGATATTAAATGTGTTGATTTAGTTACTAAGTACGTAATTAATTTAGCCTATCCTCAAACTGAAACAAAACAACAAAACATGAACATAACTATTAAGGGAATATTATATTATTCCAAGCTTAAATTTTTCCCTAATTTTCACATAGAAAAGTTTCCCATGCAAGAAGTAAACAAGCAATATAGTTCATGCAGGATCTACATAAGCATTAAAAAACAACATTATTGTAGTAGTAACATATAAAAAGTATTAATATAAGGGTAAAAGTTTCTACGTACCAGATAGATACATGCATGCATGCAAAAATAAAATAAAAAAATAAATAACAAGATATTGAAGAGTTTTAAGAGAAACTAGTAATATTTTTTGTTTTTTGAGTAGTAGATTTTGGTTGTCCAAATTTTGTGTTTTCGACCATGAACATTTTGTTAGTTTCATGCTCTTAAATATCTACAATTATGATACTGTATATATTTATATCACTATTGTTCATGTTTCATGCAAAGCATGCATGGGCACAGGACAAACGATAAAACTATCTCGGAAGAAGAATTATTGTACTCTTAAACATCTTGTGTAATGAAGATCATGAATGTAATTCTTACTTCCAAATAATTGCACTTTAAATTTTGGATTATTCCTAAGAAATATTCTTACACCATTTTTTGGAACTCAAGAAAAGACCTCATGTCCACAAAAGATAGTCTCACGAGTTTTAAGTCACATTGGTAAATATATCATGGTGATATTATTAGTGAAGAAAGGGATAGTCGTACGAGTTTTATGACGCGTAGGTAAATATATCTTGGTGCTATTTATGAGTGAAAAGAAAGGGATATAGTCATACGAGTTTTATGATGCGTAGGTAAATATATCTTGGTGCTACTATGAGTGAAAAGAAAGGGATAGTCGTACGAGTTTTAAGACACATATGTAAATGTATCATGGTGCTATTATTAGTGAAGAAGGGGATAGTTGTACGAGTTTTATGACATCTATGTAAATATATCGTGATGTTATTATTAGTAAAGAAGGGGATAGTCGTACGAGTTATAAGACACATAGGTAAAGATATCGTGATGCTATTATGAGAGAAGAAAGGGGTAGTAGTACGAGTGTGAAGACACATAGGTAAATATACCATGGTGCTATTGTTATTAGTGAAGAAAGGGATAGTCGTACGAGTTTTAAGACACATAGGTAAATATATTGTGGTGCTATTATTAGTGACGAAAGGATTATTTGTACGAGTTATAAGACACGTAGCTAATATATCGTGAAGGTATTAAGAGAGAAGAAAGAGATAGTCCACGAGTTTTAAGACACGTAACTAATATATCGTGATGGCATTATGAGAGAAGGAAGAGATAAGACACATAGGTAAATATACAGTGATGGAGTGAAGAAAGAGACCCATGCTAGTCATAGGGTTAAACTATAAATCATACTAATTATTTGTAAAAATATTGGACTATATGTGGTGGAAAATTGATTAGTTGAATATGTTGAAGTTAATATATTATAGATTACTGTATATAAATGAAATAGTATATGAATATTTTTTATGGAGATAGAAAAGTTAGGACTATAACAATACCAACTAAGTGCAAAAGCATCCAATGATATGAATATCATTTTTAACTAAGCTAAAGTTTAGGTTAATCCTGATATATGTATTTTTTTTTTTAATATAAAAAAGGTGGGGTTTTGACTTTATATGAAATTTAGGTTTGTTATGTGAAATATGCCCCTTCTGGACTTATGCAAAGATTTACTTGAATGTGTGTGCTTTTGGAATCAACTGTTTATTAGAATATTTTGTCACATTTAATCATATACACATAAAAGGAATAATAGAAAGGGTTGATGTGAAGTGTTATTGAAAAGCAAATGATATGAATTTTTTTTCTTTTTCTGGATAAGTATCATGTATGAGCAAATGAAGTCAATCAGGATAAGTGGCAGATAATTAAAGACTAAATTAGAAAAATAGATTTATGTTATGAATTAGAGAAATTAATTGTTAAATCACCTGGAAAAATCCTCAGAAGCCTAAACTGAGGGCGGTATTGACGTCCAATTTCCATGCAAATCCGGCAAATTCCATTCTCCAAACATCGCACGGCACAATTTTATTCCACTTTTGCCCCTGGCCGTTCTGTTGAGTGACCCTAACTCTGCATGCAAACGAGGGGCAAAAATGGGGCAAATCCTCCTTCACCACCAGCCACACCAAAACCCCCTTCTTCTCCGCCTCCGCGGCGCCGGCTTCGTCGTCCGCGGCCACCATTCTCTTATACGCGGCGTTCATCCAGATCACGTTGTTCGTGTGATCCGATATGAATCCAGGACACGTGTCCCTCTCCAGATTGTGAATCCTCTCCTCATCCGAAAATCCTAACCCTAACTCCGTCAACTTCTCCGTCACCGTCACGCCTTCCACCACGATCCACGTCGCTATCACAGATCCGCCTCCGTAACCGCTCAGATCCGCTTTCCTCCGCCCTCCTCCATCCAGATCTCTCCACCTCATCTCGCTCTCACCGCCTCCAGATCCATCTCCGAGGAGCTGGAGAGTGACCGCTCGCTTCTGCGGCGGCGGAGCGTCGTCGACGGCGGATCTCTCCGGCGGCGACGGCGGATTTCCTCCCTCCGGAACCTTGCTCTTATTACACCTCCGCTTACGAATCCTGACGTACTTCCGTTTCACCCTCCTGCCGGCGAGATCTCGCTTCGCCGGATCCGGCGCGGCGGATCCGGCGTCCTCGCCGGCCGGCTTCGGCGCGATCGGCCGGAATCGGAGCATTATCCGGCTCAGAACAGTCGGATTATTACTATCAACGGATCTATCCGTCCAGCGGCGCATCGATGGAGCTAGAATTCGTCAATTTACGGCGATCATGTGGAAAATTGGAAATCGGAGGAAAAAAGCGGAGAGGAAGGAGGAAAGTTGGTGAAGGAAAGGAGTGACAGGTGTTGGGAATATGAGGGGGAGGGGAGGGAGGGGTGTGATTGGTGGGGAGGGGATTGGCCAATGGGAGAGCGCCATGTGAGGGCGGGTGCAGTAGGGGAGGGAGCAAGGGAGCAGGGCTAGGGGAATAATGGTGCATGGAAAGGTTCCAGAACATGGACACGTGTGCGTTTCGCCTCGCTATTGCTGAAAGTTATGGGTTTTCAGTTATATATGTGTGTGTTTGTGTGTATATTATATGTATAACTATAGGCGGAGGGACACGTGTGGAGATATATATATATATATATATATATATAGAGAGAGAGAGAGAGAGAGAGAGAGAGAGCTTCTTCGTGTAGCGTAGTCACACGCATCACAAGTGAAGTGAAGACTCACTCGCTTTTTTGAGAGAGGGGAGATGCAAAATGGCAGTAGGGGATTATTCACCTTGAATTTAGTTAGAATAAGCTATAAAATTGTACACTTTTGTTCGGATTTAAGTGATGCATTTTATTTTACCTTGACAATTATGTATGAAAGCGGTGTTTAGCGAATTAACTACGAAGATAATAAAGTAGAGTAAGAAATAGACAAGGAAATAAAGTACTCCCTCCGCCACAGGTAAGATGACCTCTTCCTTAGGCGGCACGAAAATTTATTTAACTTTATTTTGTGAGTGAAGTGAAGAGAATAAAATAAAAGAGAGGGAATAAGGTAGAGAGAAAAGTGTTTCCATTTGTAGTAATAAGTTAATTTTGATTGAGATAAACTAAAAAGGAAAGTGGGTCATCTTCAATGGGACAGAAGGAGTACGAGAAAGAATCTAGCTAGAATAGAGATAGTAAAAGTTAATTTATGTTGAAATAGGAACCATTTCCCTTAGTTTTTTGTTTGTAGTTCGAAATATGCATCGCATGCCTTCGGATAGAAGGAGTATATATTTGTGTTGAAGCTCTCAAAGCGATACATTCTTGTTAGGTGTAGGATTTCATGTAGTGCTTGTTAATTTATACTATGTTTAAGTGGAAAAATAATAAAATACTATAAAATAAAATAAAATAAAATTATAAGTTTTTTTTTAGAAATATGTCAGTGAATATCTTATGTGTATCATAAACAAGAATATTGAGAAAAACCTAAAATTTGGTAGTGATTCTTTTGTCCATTACAAGCTTAATTTTTTGTACATAATGAAGTGAGATGACCACGGATGGGGAAAGTAGTTTAGTATTAGGGCAAAGAACAAGATTGTGATTTGTTGTGGTTCTATAGCGTATATTTATTGGTGGAGTAGAAAGAACAAAGTGTGCCCACATTAGAATTTTAATCTAAATTTGGTTACAAACCCACTAATCATGGGCATTTTATAATCACAAAAGTTAAACCAAAAGGAATTTGCATTCACGATAAGGATAAAATACAAAAAAGCTTGATATTATTTTTCAACTTTTCATTAAATGAATAATTAAACGATGTTGTTTTAGGTTTTTTCATATTTTGTTCACTCAGCGCAAACTAATTTTATTATGTGGAACTGTGAAATTATTATTCACTCCATCTCAATTTAAGTGAGCAAGTGAGTCTATTTATTTTTAAGATATCATAGCTTAAGTGATGTTAGTGATGTAAAATTTTTTGAAATAAGTAAACTCACTTCTCTCATACTTTATTCTCATATCTCTTTTACTTTAGTTTCTATCTTACTTTATTCTACTTTACTTTCTTTCTATTTTCTATTTTATTCTTTTCCTATTTTAAATATTACTCTTTCCGTCCCACTTTAGCAATTCCGATTTATCATTTTTTTATCACACTTTAGAAGTCCCAGTTAGAATATCTCATAAATATTATTATAGGCTTCACATTTCACTAACATTCTACTCACATTTCACTATCTTTTCTCACCAAATTTTCTTTACATTTCTTTAAATTCTGTGTCTAACTCAAATGAAACTCCTAAAATGAGACGGGGGAGTACTACTACTTTTTATTTGAATCATTACGCATAACTACCTTAATACGTATGTTAAAATAGAAATAGATCTCACTAAGGATGGAGGGTTTTTTGTTTTAATTCATCTCCAGTTCTATTTTTGATAATGTTTTACTACAACATATTACCCCTACTAATGTGAGTATGTGATTCACACATTTAACTACCATTGCTTTAATTATTTAAGTTTTTTCTTCTAATTGAGCATTACAATCTCATTTCATCGTCAAAACTATTTTTAGAAGTCATCTGATCTATGGCTCTGTCCGTACACATCTTGATGAATTTTAGATGATTGGGCCCACGGGAGTGGAGGCATATCTCAAGTGAAATGAAAGAAAGCATTTGATTGGGTGAGTACAATTGACCAGCTCGAAGTCGGACATCTGTCCTGTCCCAACCACTTTGATTTATGGAATTTGAAATAGACGCGTGGCGAATTAGAATGCTTGGATTTAAGCCACGTGAATGGTTGGATGACGTTTTGTCGGACTAAATATGCAATGTGGGCCCGCCGAATACATACTGCACTTATTTAGACACACATGTTTTTCACTTCCACCAGCCTGTATCAGATTTTAGAATTATTATTTTTTTTAATCATGAATTTTATTTTTATGTATTACTTCTTTCGTTTACCCACTTTTTTTTAATGTCTCCACTTTTTTTTAATGTCTCAATCAAGATGACTTATTATTAAAATTGAAAAAACTGCATAAAATCTCGTACCGTCCAAAAAATGAATCATCTTTAAAAGTACCGTTAAAGTCTTGGCAGATATTTGGTGATTTTGATTTTTTAAATTGATTGAAAATCTAGTGAGACCACTCATTGATTATCACTACAACTTAATTTCTTTAATGATGCTAACCAACCAGTCAGAGTGTACAAGGTCTCTTAAGATTTGTTTAGGTTTAAATTTTTTTACAATAAAATTCCGAATTTTAGATTTTAATTATAAATTATTAAAACTAGACAATTAAGTATAAGTATTTGAGTATTAATTAGAAATAGTCCGCAAATACATATGCAATGATTCATAAATCTCTTAAAAACATTATTCCCATATATATACCCCACTTCTAGGTTTTTTTATTAGTTTATTTTTGTACTTAATTTTTTAGTTTTAATAAACTTCATATTTTTTTTATAATTCACACAAATTTACGAAAAATATATAAATATTCATCATTACAAATTATATGAAATAATTGAAAATAGGACATGATACCAAGAATAGTGAAAGAGATGTGATGAATAATAGATAAGGTTGTGTGGGGCCAACGTTTTCAAAAAGACTCATTCCTAATCCCAGCTTCTACCATAATAAAATGAAAATTTTCTACTAATTCAAAACTCACAAGTCATTTGAAGCGCCATGTTTTTCCTTTTCACCTTCCTCATAGGTTGAATTTAGAAGGAACGGTGTCGAAATCGTCGTAATCAAATCTCTGCCGCTCCCTCCCAACCTGAATAGGCAAAACTGCCAAATAAGCAGATGCAGTTTGGTCTCGTACGACATAGGAAGAACCGAAAACATACCTTTCCAAGGTAAGACGGGTCGCATGACATAACCTCATTCATGGTCGTTACTTTCTTCGAGAGCATCATAATCCTGAAACAGAGTTTTACCAATTCAGTCATGTCCTACGATCTAGGATATGGAACCGTTTATCTGATACACTTCCTACGCAAATGTGCAGCATTCACATGCTATCGGTTTATACTTTCTTGCTACATGATTTTATAATAACATTCGTACCTCTGGATTGAGAAGTCGAGGCGTTCAATCATCTCACAGGTTTTGTATTGCTCGGGGTCCTCGAGGAATCTAACCATTCCATCCTTCTGGTTGATTGTAGCATAAATGTCACCTTCTTGAATCTATTCCCGGAGATGAATAATAACATCAGATCAAGCCAATAAGTTTCGGGGCTAATTCAAGCAACGTGAGTAAGTCCTGCTTAAAACTTACCATTTGAAGAACATGCATCTCAGCCTCTTTTGCGCTATTCAGTTGAACTGTGTTCGCTATGTCTTGGAGGGAGAGAGTTAGGTATGTCTGAGTCAACCTCTGAATATTGCGTTTATACATGGATGACACGACTTGCTTCACCAACCCAAGATTATTGTCCTGGAAGTTGAAAAAAATCTTGCATCAGACTCAGAATCGAAGCACCAGAGTGAAGAACTTCGATGCGATTATGAATTTAAATGCAATGAAAAAGGCTTACGCTTTCAAACTTGTCCTTGTTTATCTGCACATAATTCTCAACCTCTGATACTTTGCCGGTACTATAGCTATTTACCAACTCAAGGTAAGGCTGCTCATAAACAAAATCACACAAATGAGTGAATTTAACAACTAAAAGTAAGCGGGAAAACTAACATGAAAAAGGCACAAGGAACATATGTTATTGAGAAAGAGCTCAGAAGAATGAAGCAATAACAGAGAATGGAAAATAAAATTGACCATATAAAGCTCCAGTTACAAAAACCCCAGAGTCCCTCCCATTGCTTGGAGAAAGTTGATAAAGCCAGATCCAGACATACATGAAGCAACCTATCACGACAAGCTGGAGCATAACTGATTTTTGCTATACTGCTAGTCGGTTCAAATTCTAAGTCAACGAATTACTCATTAGGTCAGATAACTGCATTGTGTTGGCTTTAATAAGCATTGGTGTCATGTACTGTAGTAATCATTTTCTCTTTTCTACATAAGTCATGTAGTAATCCTTGACTGCAGAACATTCCAAGTTTATCAAACCCAGAAAAGTATGTTTGTAAATAGTTTCAGAAACATGAATGTGAATGCAGTTGCAGTAATAAACTAAAATGCTTTTAACCAAGTAAAGGGCAGCAAACACTAAATGAACACAACATCTGATGCCCTAGTAGTAAGGTATAGCTGATTTTCTGAAAAATACCTGAGAGAAATTCTTCAGATTCCTTTGAGCGGCTGATGAAGTATACTTGGGAAAACTAGTAGCAAACTGACATCAAGATCAAATGCATACATGTGAATAAGTGTAAGAATATCACAGGCTGAAAACAATTATGCTGCCAGAGATGGCTTTTCAAATAAGGCACTTGAAAAAAAATCAAGTGCTAGACTGAAGGGTAATCTATTACAAGAAAGATTCATCAAAATAGTCCCCATGCTGATTATTGAGAATGTGATAGTACTTTCTATACTTTAAAAACCGGATATTTTAAACTAAAACGGAAACTCAGGTTGCAAATTGTAACAAAAAAAAAGGTTATGAAAGCAAAGATAAAAACAATTATCATAGTTTCAGTAGCAAAGTGTATTTTCCCGAATACAGTTGCACAAAACAAAATAAAAATAACAAATATGCATAAAAACAAAGGTACAAGTATAATTTACATCATGCTTCATACATACCTGTCCAAGATGAATGAGAGAAACTAGAATATATTTTTTGTATGCTTCAACTGCTATGGCACTAATAATGGACATAGGTGCAGTTACAACCTAAAAAAACATAGTTAAGGGCAGTGTTACAACACTAGTATATATGTTATATATAAGAATCTAAGTAATAATTATCAAAATATACATACGTTGTGTAAGAGCTCCAAGGCTTTGCGAAACTTCTTTTGTCCTATGCAAATCATACCCCTAATTGTCCCAAAAATCAAATGATGTATCAGTAAGCTTATGTCAATATAGCTTTATAAAACAAGAAAAACAAACAAAAGGTGACAACCTACCCATAATAACAATATAGAAACAGATCACGAGGTTGATCAACCTCAAATACATCATCTTCCAAGACAGAAAGGCCGATTTTAAAGCACTTAGATAGCAAACACAGAAGCAAAAAGTCAGGGTGTAAAGTTGTCAGCTGTTCGGTTGATGACTGAAGCTTGCGTATGGAAGTCAGCAATGGAGCCACACCACGCATGGGATCTTCAAGAAACACGACTTGTTCCTTTAACCTTTTACAGATAGATATGACTGCAAGTCAAGAAGCCACCAAAACTCTCAAAAAATCAGTAAGAAAACATTGAAATATATTCTACACAAAAAAAAGGCTACATTTCTCAGGCGCCAAACGGATTTGATCTGCAGCACACACGTTGATGAACCTGGCTACAGAAAGCACGAGCTCATTCGCTTGATCTTTTGATATTGTACCAGATGTGCAGGCCTCCCTAATACAAAATAAGTTAAAGGAAAAAATATCAAATTAAACAATAGACACAACTTACCTCTATAGTAATTCCTTAATTCATTCTACAAGCTTAACACACTGATAAACCAAACAGCCAGTAGAGAAATTAGAAAACCGACTCTGAGGAAATAATCAGTGCACGAAGCAATGGAACGTTATGCGCAATAAACAAAGACAAAATTTCTTCAAATAATAACACGATTAGACAATTAGAAATTCCTTATTCAATTCTACCAGCTTAACATACTGATAAACCAAACAGCTAGTGGAAACTAGAAACCGATTCTCAACAAATAACTCATCCACAAACAATTGAACGTATAACGCAATAAACAAAGCCAAAATTCATCCTATCAATCACGCGATCAGAGAAAAGAATATGAAATCTCCACCGACAAATACAAACCCTAGCTCATAAATTCCACGGAATTCTCAACAAATTTGAATATTACGCAATTGAAGGTGTTGCCGTATATACGAGTGCAATTAGGGTAGAAATGCTCACAGGATGTAGAGATAGCCGAGAGAGTGAACGGAAGGGTCGAGTTCGGTGAGCAGAGGAGCAAGGCGAGTGGACTCGGTGCGGAGCAAATCATCGCACTGCTTCAAGTAGTTGCGAAGCTGAGTTAAGTCGCCGATGTTGGCGGAGAGGCCTTGGATTTGAGCAACCAGCGATTCTACTGAGTTCATGTTGAGATTCATCAGCTCAAATCTTCTTCCCCCTTGATTTATGTAACTAATTAGTTTCTCTCTCGGTTTGGGCGATGATGATTATTACTACTACTATTATATTAGTATTATAATAAGAATAATAATATTATTATAATTATATTTTAAAAATTAATATTGGGAATACACCATAAAATTGAGTTGGGCTCTTTTCTGGTTTACGCTGGGTTTATTGGGCCGGTTTGAGTTACCCATGTGTTATTTATTTTTAAGTTGAGCCACCCCATTTTAGTTCTGAGTTAGTGCTCCCTCCTTTCCATAATAGAAGTTACATTTGGTGCAAGCATAAATTTTAAGACTATAAATAATAGTAGTAGGTTAGAAAAATAAGTGGAACGTGAAATCCACTTTTTTATACTCCCTCCGTCCGCGAATAGGAGTCCCGTTTCCATTTTAGTCCGTCCATGAATAAGAATTCCGGTTCACTTTTACCATAAATGGTAATAGGGTCCAACCTTCCACTAACTCATTTCACTCACATTTCATTTAAAATTAATATATACAAGTGGGACTCCTATTCCACTAACTTTTTTCCATCACTTTTCATAACATTTCTTAAAACCCGTGCCGAAAATAAAGGGGACTCTTATTCACGGACGAAGGGAGTATTAATTTTATAGTAAAATGTGAGTGAGTTGAGTTAGTGGATATGAGAAAAGTGAAATGTGACTCTTATCGTAGGACAGACCGAAATAGAAAAATGTGACTCTTATTATGGGACGAAACGAATATTAAAAAACATAAGGAGTTATACTTTTCTAAGAGTCATTTTTAGAAATTAGATGGTAAAAATTTTGTTTATAAAACACAATATAATGAAGAATAATCTATTTTATTTATAAAAACAATTATTTTTATTCACATTATTAAAAATAGTAGTGACTTTTCCTTAGAGCTTGAGAGCTCAAGCAAGTTTTCTTTTTCAAAGAGGAAAGAAAAACTTTATTACTTCAAATTAAAATTAACGCAAGCCAAGCAGGGAAAAATTCAGAGTTTTTCTGTGGCGTGAACTTTGAATTTGGTTAATCCTTTAATACAATTATTTTTATTGCGTAAAAACTTTTTAATACTACTAATACTCTTGAAGAAGCAGATATAGGAATCGAAAATATTTGGTTTTCTAAGCATTATTTCTAAGCAAAGAACCGAAGAGTTTCAAAAAGAAAACCAAATCAAATATAATTTCCTGAATTTCATTCAAAGTTTCCTCTAATCAAAACTAAATCCCTAAGGAAAACGATGAAGTAACATCATATTGATCAAGTATACCAGCACACATGCGATTCCGATCATCAGAATTGTGTCAGCAGACAAACAAAGCTCGGGCCATCATGCGCTAATTTCTGCTTCAGGCTTGTCTCTCTTCTTGCCTTTTTTGGTGTTTGAAGTACCCTGTGCTTGTTCCTCAGCTTTCTTTTGAGCTCGAATCATAGCACGTCTTGCACGGGGTCGCATTTCACGCACTTGTCTAGGCGGCATCACATAAGGTTCGATAGCCCTATCACCAAAAGGGTGCTCACTGCCAGCAAATATCCTCAATTTTCTGTCTCTATCCTGAAGAAGTCCAACACTAATGTTTAGCTAGATGAACTTACATAGACATCAGACATTAAAGACTAACTAAATGATTCTGGAACGAGCGATTGCAGTGCAGCAGAGAATGATAGTTAGGATGAGAAGGCATGAATAGAAGTTTACCTAAACTACATTTATAACATATCACAGTATCAACACCATTAGTCATGCATGCTATGTCACAACACCGAATCTAAGAAGTTCATAAAACCTGTATGCTGATTTGCAAGTTATCGAGCTACATGTCATTTATTTACAGAATTTGCAAGAAAACTAAAAACATAGTAGTCACTTCTTGATGATTTAACTCTTAATTTTGACTGGAATTGCAAAATATATTAGCTTACCAGAGAGAGAGATGGACAGGCTCACATTGTTCAAAACATATCATAACTCAGAAGTTTGACTTTTCAGAGTTTCATAGCCTAACTCGTTATCTAAAATTTTCTGGACATTAAATTAACTAGCTTCGAATGACCTAAAGACAATAAATAGCAATGATAACGATGCATTGACAAAAGAAGTTGTATATCGAAGAAAAAGACCTTCAACAGGCAGTTTGTTCCTAGGAAGCATTCAAATCGTGACAGACTCACGTCACGCAGTTTGTTTCTAGGAAGCATTCGCATGATAGCTTTGCGGATAACTTCCGTGGGATCCTTCGCCATCTGATCCTTCAAACTCCTTTCCTTCAGGTGGCCTATGTACCTATACCATTTTTACAATATATAAGCAGGCACAACCATTTCTATGCCACAAATACACAAATTTGCACTGATGCAATAGTTAGTTCCAATAACATGGCAATCATCAAACTTTTCAAGCAAGAAAGATATATAAAAGTTGTGCTTGCCCTGTATGCCACCGATAAAACTTGTCAGTCATTTTCCTTCCAGTAACACATACATCTTTCGCATTGATAATGACGCACATATCCCCATCATCTCGATTGGGAGCATATGTAGGCTTGTCCTTCCCCTGAACCACAGTTGCTATTTGGGATGCTAGTCTACCCAAGACCTGACATCAGCGAAGTTCAGTTATGCTGTGCAACACTGAAACTCATAACTAAGTACACATAACTGAACAGAGAATCAAACCTGCCCTTTTGCATCAAAAACTCTCCATCTCAGGCCATCCAATTCGATGCGTCTTAGTCCTGCAAGTGCTTTCTGTGAAATTCTTTTAATTTTTTTTAGTCACAATGCACACGTGCATACACGCATGACTCGAACTCTCAATCTCAGAGGAAAAATGTCATATGGAATGAGCTGTGTCGCGTTAATATTTGCAACATTAAAATATGTCACGGTCGACTCAAGTCCGAAATATTTGATCTCAAGCACTAACCATGCTATCCCAACACACACTAATAATTATGTGTGTGCAATTACAAGATTAGAATTAAAGACCACACATGATACACCCCTAAACCACTACACATACTATTTGATTTTTGTGGTAATTACAAGTTACAACATTAGATTAGACACTTCTATTATAGTTTTGAACGTGAGGCCATGGATCCTCAACACTATTAATCATTTACTAGTCGATTGCAATATTAAACTTAAGACCCTAAATAAGATTAGTCATTTCAACTATTATTTAGTAGTCCTTAAGTAGAGCCCATAACTATAAAGTTGTGAGTTTTGCCTTTATATTGATGTGTCAAAACCAAAGATTGATGTGACGGAGAAAATAAGTATCAGCTAAGTGGAGTAATTCATAAGCAGTGTGAACATTTGAATATTGATTGGTTCAAAATAAGAAGAAATAACTAGTAAAAAATGCACATTCATCACACACCATCTCTCCTCTCTCAAAAGAAATTAAAATAAATACACGCCCACCGTGGGGCTCGAACCCACGACCACAAGGTTAAGAGCCTTGCGCTCTACCAACTGAGCTAGACGGGCTTGTTACTGAAGTTTTAATTAGTAAATATATATACTAGTAGTACTAGTATTAGTATACACAACTAGTTTCATGAACGGACAAGACCTTTTATATCTGACTTTATCTAATTGTGAAATTTATCATTGTAAATATTAGCAATCCTTCATTGTAGATCGAATTGATATCTAGAAGGTCACCACTACTTAAATGGAGTATTTCTTTAAATAAAGATATCATGTAGTTATGTTAGTAGTAATTGATAAATCAAATAACTTGTGTTATTTTCGGGTTGATCTCATAATTACCCAACTTATTAAAGCTGAAGTTAAAAATGATTTGTTAAAGAAATTCTCATTATGAAAACGAACTTGATCGACAACATTAAAAAATGAACACAATCCACTCACAAAATCAACGAATTCTGTAGCGATGCGATTTTATTCGTCTGTATCTGGCTACATTGACACAACCCCACACATGAAATGAATCCATGACCCGCTAGCCATACGATCTCATTTGTGTCTATATGACACGACAACCACATGTAATGACACAAAACGAATCAAGTGTGTTGCGAGAGAGATATGACCCGATGATGTCATGGTGGTAGTCCTAGCGGTGAAGTCAATGAACAGACACACCATATAAAAAATAAAAAAATAAAAATATAATTAGAACACTAATAAAATAACATAATATAAAAACAAAGAAGAAAAATATTAGTAGTAATAATAAATAACAAGGGGATATGAAAACCTAACCTGAAATTATCATATACCTATCGGGTCGATACGGTATGAATACAAACACGACAATACTTGAGGCTACCCGATTTATTGTTGAATATTTTAGTGTAATTGGATTAACTTGATTGATCACTTTATTAACTATAAAATGGTTGATTCGAGGCCTGCCATGGAACAATATAACGACTGTTGAGGATATTTGACTGCTTTTCCTAATATGATATGAAAATGGATGAATCCATTTCTGCTTTCTAGTATTATTGATAAACTACCACCTTCGGAAGGATTTTAAAAATAATCCGAAACACAAGAAGCGAGGAATTGAACTTGGTCGAACTTGGAAGTGATTTCAAATTGAACAATTCATAATGCGATATGGAAAAGAGTTCATGGCAATAATAAAACGGTTGGTTCTTCTCTCTGCGATGATAAGGAAGAAAAAGACCCTCGTATTGCAGTTATAAACGCAAGTTTCAAGGGAACGAAGTTTCAAGGGTATGGGCCAAAGAAGGGATGGAAATAAAAAGCCTAAACTGATTGGCCGGAAGTGTGGCAAATCCCACACTTCCTATACAGTTAGATTGTAAGTCCGAGTAAGTGAGGAAAAGTGGGAAAACGGAAATGGCTCCGCGGATCCAAGGATCCTCTAAAAGCAATCGAGTTCATTTTACCTAATAATCATTCTCTTGAGAATTATTGGCGCATCAATAATCTCCTAAGCATTTTATGGCAAGATGATGACCGTCATGGTGGATTTGATTCGGGCAACATGTCATGTACGAAGATCGCCAATGTCTGATTTTGAAACCAATTGAAGATGGATCTTCGTTGAAGATGGGCAACGCTGTAACCTGAATCAATCAAGGAATAGAAACCATAAATTCCCTCGTATTTACTCGAAATTCTTTAAGATAGAAAATGTCAGATATGTATTCGTATTCAGAATCTAGCTTCGCATTATATTGAATAATTGTGGTTATAAACAAGTGTTAGAAAGTGACAAATACATTAAACAAGGTACGTAATTTTGGTTTAGTTTCTACATTCATGTAAGGTATGCTTGAAGTCAATCTAGATGTCTCTCGTTAATAATTCTCGCTTTGCATTTACTTCTACAAAGATAGCAATCGTTAGCAAATCAATTGTGGCATACTACTTGGACATGTACATTATAAGAGATTGAAAGATAAGGCTAAAACGTAGTCGATACCGCATTCGAATAACAATGAAAAGTGTAAACTGCGATGTTAACTAAAATAATCAGACAACCTTTCAATAAGAATGTCAATGAATGTGTTATTTAAGGTTTTAAAACTTATACATAGTGATTTGTAAGATTTTCATTCAACTCCATCACTTGCAATAAAGTACGTAGGTTACTTATTGGACAAGATTACCAGATTTCGCCACGCTCATCTCCTCGTCATTCCAAAGATGAAGCTCTTGATAAATTTAAAAAATCTTTTAAAGAAAGGTGAGTTTATCATGGTGTGAAGATTAAACTCTTCGCACGATAAAAGTTGAGTATTATGATTCCAACAGATTTTGAATCAGGTCAGACAAGACATCAAACGATCGCTTCCATATACACTACAACAAAATGGTGTACTGAAGAAAGAATAGAACGCTGAACTGAATTTGGCAATGAGGATAGATTCACGTCTATACCTAAACCTGGAGGCATGATTGCAAGGTCTAGTAACTCTGATGATGTAACTGGAAAAGTGATGGATACACCTCCTGAGGCTAGGAGAAGTAGTAGAGCAAGAAAAGCTAAGTCTTTTGGAAATGATTTCAAATTGTACTTAATTGAAGGATCAAGAAATGAAATTAATTTTCAATATCAATATTGCTTTACTATTGGTGATGATCCAAGGACCTACAAAGAAGCTATGGCTTCAAGAGATTCTGCATTTTGGAAAGAGGCAATCCAAGAGGAGATGGATTCTATAATCCAAAATGGTACTTGGATACTGACTGATTTACCACCTGGTTGTGAAGCTTTAAATAGCAAATGGATCTTCAAAACGAAGATGAAGGTGGATGGAAGCATAGACAAATATAAAGCCAGATTGGTTATCCAAGGCTTTAGACAAAGGGAAGGCATTGACTACTTTGATACCTATGCTCCTGTTGCTAGGATTTCCACAATTAGATTATTGTTAGCACTTGCTGCTATACATAATCTTGTAATTCACCAAATGGATGTTAAGACTGCCTTCTTGAATGGTGAATTAAATGAAGAGATTTATATCAAACAACCAGAAGGCTTTGTCATGCCTGGTAATGAACATAAGGTTTGTAAGTTGGTAAAATCTCTTTATGGACTAAAGCAAGCCCCCAAGCAATGGCATCAAAAGTTTGATGACGTGGTGTTGTCGAATGGTTTTGTATTAAACCAAGCAGACAAGTGTGTATATAGCAAATTTGATGCTACCGGTAAAGGGGTTATCATTTGCCTATATGTGGATGACATGTTGATCTTTGGTACTGACCAAGATCAAGTTGATAAAACAAAGGAATTTTTGTCATCTAAGTTTGAAATGAAAGACATGGGAAGGTTGATGTGATTCTTGGAATTAAGATCACACATGGAGAACAAGGAATTTCCATTTCTCAATCACATTATATTGAGAAAGTGTTGGAAAAGTTCAACTTCAAAGATTGTTCTTCGGTTAAGACTCCTTTTGATCCTAGTGCAAAACTCGTGCCTAATAAAGGAGTTGCTGTGAATCAGCTTGAATATTCAAAGGCTAATGGATCACTAATGTATGCTATGATTAGTACTAGACCCGATATAGCCTTTGCAGTTGGAAAATTGAGTCGATATACTCATAATCCAAGTTTAATCCATTGGCAAGCAATGAATCGAGTATTTAAATACTTAAAAGGAACCATGGATTATAGGTTGACTTATTCTGGATTTCCTTCTGTTCTCGAAGGATATTCGGATGCAAGTTGGATCACCAATATGGAAGATCATTCTTCCACAAGTGGTTTGGTATTCCGTCTTGGAGGTGGTGCTATATGTTGGGCATCAAAGAAACAAACGTGTATCACGAATTCAACAATGGAATCGGAGTTTGTGGCATTAGCAGCAGCTGGTAAAGAGGCTGAATGGCTAAGAAATCTAATATATGAAATTCCATTGTGGCCTGAACCGATATCACCTATATCTATCAGATGTGATAGTGCAACTACCTTGGCTAAGGCATATAGTCAAGTGTATAATGGAAAGTCAAGACACTTAGGTGTTAGACATAGCATAATTCGTGAACTTATTATGGATGATGTGATATCTGTAGAGTTTGTAAGAACTCATGATAACTTAGCCGATCATTTAACCAAAGGGTTAAGTAGAGATCTTGTGCACAAATCGGCTATAGGGATGGGATTAAAGTCCACTACAAATCTTTGATATTAAGATACCCAATTCTCATTTAGTATGATACTAGATGCAGAATTCAATGTGGAAGACTTAATATTTGAAGATTGGAACACATTTGAAAATCGTCCCAAGGTATGTGTTCGGACCGGACCTACTCCCTCCGTCCACGAATAAGAGTCCCGTTTTTCCATTTTGGTCCGTCCACGAATAAGAGTCCCGATTCATAATTACCATAAATGGTAAAGAGACCCCACATTCCACTAACTCATTCCACTCACATATCATTTAAAACTAATATATATAAGTGAGACCCTTATTCCACTAACTTTCTTCCACCCACTTTTCTTAACATTTCTTAAAACCCGCGCCATTTAGAAATGAGACTCTTAATCGTGGACGGAGGGAGTACAAGTTAAGGAGGTTGAATGTATATATTCTTAATAGTTCTTTTGAAAAATTGCAAATGTAGGTGCAAGAATAAAGGAGCTACCTATATAAGCATGAAGTTTAGCCGCTTCAAGAAACTGGGACTTGGTTTCGACGTGTTTATGAAGGATAAGGACATAGGCTAGTAAAATATAGTGTCAAGATAGAACATATTCGTATGTAAACTTTTGTGTACATTATCTTCGTGTATTCAATGTGAGTTCCTAGGGTTCAATCCTTAGAGACACCCGGGGTATTCGAATATTTGGAATGTGTAATGTACTAATATGGAATTCAATCGTTACGATATTTCATTTATGCAAAAGTTTGAATGTTTGAGATGACTTGTTTTAGTTAATCAAGGATTACACTAAAATAGGGGAGGATTGTTGGATATTTTAGTGTAATTGGATTAACTTGATTGATCAGTATTGTTATAATGACACATCATTTAAGTATGGAGGTGCGGAGTGCACGCTTATTTGAATTCATTATGATGTTAGGGGCGAAGCCCCTAAACAGATGAACGGGAGTGCAGAGCGCGCCCCCGGTGGCGGGGTCCAAGGGGCAGAGCCCCTGGCTGGGGTCGAGCTGTATCAGAAATGCATCCGAAAGTATAATTTCTGAAAATCGAAGGACTAATTTGCAATTTCGGAAACCTTTTGAAAATCAGTTATTTTCAGTTAAGATTCCCAACGGATGCACTGTTTCGTCAACAGTTGCACCGGTTCGTCTTCTTCAAAATCTGATCAATTCTTCTGGTTCATTATCTCGAAAATACATATGAATGTTCTGCATTCTCTGAATTTTATCCGATCAAATAATTTTGGTAGAACCACCGAAATTGATTTGATTTAAAAGTGTTTTTCACGACTTTCAGATATCCGTTTTTCTGTTCTCTATATTGAATCTCCCTAACATTTATTTCATGTGTGTCCGCCCTAGAAATATAATACCCCATAAAAATGTTTGCTTTTATTGAATCATACAAAATTTAATTCCTTTATGTCTTCGTTTAACATAGTTATGTAGGTTATTCATTAATCATTATACAAGGTAGGGGTTTGTTTGTGAAATAGCCTGATTTACAGGGGTCCAACCGCAAAGGGTAATAATATTTGGACTGCGGCGCAAAGAAATTTCTCATTTATATATCGAATCTCAGTTCCTAAACCTAAATCAGCTGCAGCAATCCATTCATCTGCAAAACCCTAATTCTTGTTTCATCTCCGTCGGAAACGATGTCGGTTGGAGAGCTCGCTTGCACCTATGCTGCCTTGGTCCTCCACGACGATGGAATCCCCATCACTGTAACAATTTTCCACTGATTGATTTACATCTTCCAATTTTCCTTTTTTTTTTTTTTTTTATTGTATTCGTAGATGTTTGTGTGTTTAATTCAATCGAATTCCTTTTTTAGGCGGAGAAAATCTCGACCTTGCTGAAGGCTGCGAATTTGTCTGTTGAATCGTACTGGCCGAGTCTTTTCGCCAAGCTTTGCGAGAAGAGGAATGTGGAGGATCTTATCATGAACGTCGGCGCTGGTGGTGGAGGTGGCGCCGTCGCTGTGGCTGCTCCAACAGGCGGGGCTGGTGGCGCCGCTGCAGCTGCCCCTGCCGCTGAGGAGAAGAAGAAGGTATTATTTCATCTGTTTTTTTTTCAAATTAGTTGTTTATGTTTTATTAGTATACTAGCAATGTGAATTGAAGCTTGGAATAAATGTTAAACGGATAGAATATAATTAACAATCAAGAATTTTGGTGACATTCAGAATTGTGTGTGGATTGGCGAGCTTGAGACATTTTAGAGCCTTATTGTTAGAATTGTTGGTGGTTTTGTGCTAGATGTGGATTTGATTTGTGAGCTTGCTCTTAAGTGTGCTATGTAGATTAGAGAAGTAGATTCTTATTAAAATCAAGAATGCTCCTTCATTTATGTTTTTTGGTGTAAATAGTTTTATGAAGCTAATTAACAATCAAGAATTTTGATGACATTCAGAATTGTGTGTGGATTGATGAGCTTGAGGCATTTCAGAACCATATTATTGAATACATTGGTTGTTTTGTGTTATGATATGGATTTGATTCATGAGATATAGCTCATAAGTGAGCTATGACGATTAGAAGTAGATTCTTGTTTTGATGGTCCTTCATTCATATTGTATGTTTTTTGTGTTAGTTTTATGAAGCTAAGTAAAAATCAGGATTTTTGGTGACATTTTTGTGTATTGAAGAGCTTGCAGTTAGAGCCATATTGTTAAATCCATTGGTGGTATTGTGTTTTGATATGTATTTGATTCATGAGCTTGCTCTTTAATCCTACTTCTGATGGTCCTTCATTCAAAATTTATGCATTTTTGTGTAAATATTTTTATTGTGCTAATTAATGCTGTGTTTTTAATCTTTCAGGAAGAGGAAAAGGAGGAGAGTGATGATGACATGGGCTTTGGTTTGTTTGATTAAGAGAATTTTGTTTGAATGGTCATTTTGTTCTACACTTTCTTACATGGAGTTGAACTTGTTTTAGATTCTTCTTGTTAGTAGTTACTGTCTTACTTCAAAGTACTCAAATTGTGGTACACGAATTTTGAGTGTTTTTTTGATCTTTTATGTGAGACAATTTCCATTCATTTTCTGATGCATTTTAAGCCTCAATATCCTGATGAAAAAAAAAACAAATTGTGTTCCAAGTCTCACAGTTTTTAAGGTACAAAACACCCTTAATGCTACCTATTATTGCTAATTATGTCCTCATCTAGTTCCCAATTTCACAATTATTTTTTCTTGAGTTTAAGATCGAATTGAGGAGTGTCTTGAACGTATCAACTTATTGAATTTGCTATATATATATATAGTATATTGTATTTAAATAGAAACGTCAATATAAAAAAGCCAAACTGAAACCCTCGAGAATTATAGCTGACGACCCTTGACTTTTACAGGGTCTTTGCATTGGTATTGTAACGGTTGCACGATTAAATTGGCAAGAAATTTCCTTTTCCTATTAATTAATTTCTTGCATTTTTTTTTCTGCCTTTTCTTCCCTAATCTTTTCTATAAGTATCCTTGTTAATATCTTAATATCTCACACTCAAGCTAAACTTTTCTTCTCTCGTAATGTTTTTATGGCATATTATTTCTATAATCTCTGTATCTCTGCATCATCGAAATTCATGCATACAAATGATTCAAATTGTTTTTAGTTTTAAAATTATCAAAATTCCCAAACCTAATCGAGTTTCCAAATTTTACTACTACATTATATGATAATCCTCAATTTTCTTAAATTCCGGATATTTAAAAAAAAACACAGAATAGTGTTTCCGACTACCGTCGTTGTCAATTCAATTCATAAATGCCGAGCAAATTGGTAGTTGGAAAATCAATTTTTGTTTAATTTGGGTTGTGACAAATCATAGTTGTATGGATCAGTCTAAATTGGGATAGAGTGCTCACATCAAATCCAGTTCAAAAAGTTAATGTCTGTGGGACTTCTATGTTTACATTTATTTAGAAAAAAAAAAGTTCGTGATAAAAATACATCCTTTGTAATGTTTGTTTTCGGACGAATAATGTAACAATAGTATATTACCCAGTATAGTACTTAGTCTTAGTAGTATTATATACTCTAAATCTACTATTTCATGTCTCAAACGATATTGTTTGTGGAGATCTGAAGTTTAAAACGTCATTTGCAAACTTAGTAATCCCTAAGTTAAGTCTTCAGACTAAACACTCAAATATTATTGAAATGTTCTTATTCATTTTTCTATGTTTTTTATAAAAAAAATTCTATTCATCCGCGAAAATAGTAATCCCTATATCTATTTCAGTTCGGAATTAAAAATTGATTACTTTATAGTGGTAATATTTATAGTGAGATTTTAAGTATTTGCTTCAATAATAACTATTTTAGTGATAGCAAAAACTACTCCATCCGTCCTGGATAATTCGTCCCAGTTTTCCATTTCGGTCCGTCCCACATAATTTGTCCCATTTCTCTTTTACCATTTTTTTGATAGTGGACCTCATATTCCACTAACTTATTCATATTTACATTTTATTTTAAAACTAATATATAAAGGTATGACTCACGTTCCACTAACTTTTTCAACTCACTTTTCATTACAATTCTTAAAACCCGTGCCCGGTCAAGTGACCCGAATTATCCGGGACGGAGGGAGTAACATTTTAAAATTTTCTCATTTTTATAAAAATAAAGGTTATAAAAAATGTGCTTTTAGAAACTAAATAAAAGATAGAAGTGCAACTTAAGTAGAAAACAATTATGCTTCAAACTATAATAATTAAGCTTGAAAATTCAAGTCTCTACCATCGCTAGAAGTCTACAACTGGTAGATAAGAACAAGAACTATTGTTAATCATATCTTATTTAAAAATAAATTAAAAACTCCTCCAAAAATTACGAAAACATGGACAAATTCGTGGACAATTCAAACCAAAAAATCCCTTCTTCTTCTCTCATTGCATCATTAATAGTCGCGAATTTCTCCCTCTAGCATTGTCTCCAATCTAATTTTTCTCAGATCTATTTTTTTAGTAGCACATTTTTCTAATGATAGCCAACTAAATTTAAATGAGTTTTAAATGCTTTTGTTTTTTTTACTTACATAAATAAAAAAATTTCTGATAATTAATCCTACTTATTTATAGCCAAAAATGTCGACGGAGGAAGAAGCGCGCACGTTAGCAATAAAATGCGCCACGGGCGCCGTGCTTCCGATGGTGGTGAAAACCGCCATCGAGCTCGATCTCTTCCAGCTGATCAAAAACGCCGGCAGCATTTCGGCAGAGGAGCTCGCTGCTCGGATTCCTACGAGCAACCCTGGGGCCGGGGCCTTGCTCGAGAGGATCCTCCGCCTCCTCACCGCCAACTCCGTCCTCAGCTGTGAGGGCGGAGATGAGCGGCGCTACACTCTTTCGGCGGTGGGGAAGTTGTTCACGAAGAATGAAGAAGGCGGATCATGGTGCGGCATGTCGTTAACGGCGCATGATAAGGTGCTCATGGAGTGTTGGTAAGTTGTTACGGACTCAATTCACACCTCGCTTATGAGATTTATAATACTAGTATTATCATAAGTCATTAATTAATCTCATGAAAAATAAAACTTATAGATAGTACTAGTATTACTCCGGAGAACATTTGCAATTAAGATTTCATCAGAATTTTAATAAAATTCTTTTAATTTGATACTTGGGCCATGAAAAATGACGAATACTGTTCCTGTTTTGAAAATTCACATCATTATAATTTTGAATGTATTTCATTATAACAATGAATCTACAATAATATAATAATTAACTGTGCATTACTATAAGTTAAATTGCGCAATTACACCAAATCTGAGGATTATCATAGGTTTGTCTAACTAACATGTTACCTTTGGTGGTTATGATTAACCAAAATTTGATTTTCAAGTGACATCCACTCTAGTAGTTCCATATAAATCTATCAATTCTTGTTTTACAATAGTCGATAACAAGTGGAGTAATTATTAACTATGGATTTAATTTGTGATAATGAATGATTAGGTATCACTTAAAAGATGCAATTTTGGAGGGAGGCATTCCTTTTGAAAGAGCACATGGAATGAGTATATTTAAGTATGCCTCCAATGATTCTAGATTCAGCAATCTTTTGAATCAGACTATGACTGACTCCACTTTAGAATACAAGAAAATATTTGAAATGTATAGTAATTTTGAGGGGATTGAAAGCCTAGTCGATGTTGGCGGCGGAATTGGAGTATTGCTAAGCATTATCATCTCCAACAATCCATCCATTAAGGGCATCAATTTTGATTTGCCTCATGTCATTCAACAAGCTCCATCTTATCCAGGTATTTAGCTTATACTTACCAAGTATTGAAGTATATAATGGTTGCAGTTCTATCTACATTCTATTTTTGCGTTGATACGAGACATTTGTTTGATTTCTTGCCAACATGTGAAAACTTTACATCGACGTGGGACATTTCTTTGTTTTCATTTGCTAACACTTTTCCTCAAACACTCTCTGATCGGATTGGACCAGCCCTCTACGAAACTGAACGAACTTTGAACTTGTATATTTAGTCACATTTTCTATTTTGATCCAAATATAATGTGGAGTAACTTAATTAAAGTTTCAGCCTATAGTCGACGTGCGCTAGGGTAGTCCATGAGACTTAAATAATGGTCAAGTTCTTCTTTGCAAGACATTTTTTTATTTTGCCAACATATCTAATTAACTTATGGAGTATCTAACATGGGTCCAGGCATAGAGCATGTCGAAGGAGATATGTTCATCAACGTGCCTAAAGGAGATGCAATTATTATGAAGGTATATAAAAAAGTGAAGTTCATAACGACCATGTACTATCTGAGTCCACAAACTAATGATTTAATTGTTTTAACAAACGTAGAATATTATGCATGATTGGGGCGATGAAGATTGCGTCAGAATCTTGAAAAATTGCAAAGCAGCTCTACCAAGAAGCGGGAAAGTTGTAATTGTCGAATATGTCCTTCCGGAGATCCCGGAGAGCGGTGTGGAAGAGTTACTCAATGTGATGATGTCGGCCTATACTTCAGGAGGTAAGGAGAGGACAGAAATGGAATTTCGAATCTTGGGAAAACAAGGTGGATTCCAAGGATTCAGAAAAGTGTGCACTTCTTCCCATTTCTGCTTCTTGGAGCTTTATAATTGAAGTTTTGAATTTCCCTATTATAAGTATAATTTAAAACACCCTTCAATGAATGTACATAATGTAACCACAATTGATAGTCTATTAACCTGAAATTACTGGAATTAAGATGCCACATTTATCCCAAGTTTTGAAGAATCTTTGATAATTTTATCTTTAGGGCCCGTTTTGTAGAGGGGACACGGCTTGATTGGATAGTTTATCATATTATTTCCAGCTGTTTGGTTGCTTTTACACATAGTCCGAATGACCCAGGATTCAACCGCCTAATTTCACTGTTCGTATAGGAAAATAGGAAGTTTCTGTCCATGACAAATTTCAGGGTTTATACTCCTGCTTCGTAATATGCGCCTTCTCACTCATCCCAATTTCCTCTACCATCCTCGGAATCGCCCAAAAAATCAAATCGACACCTGAGAAGCGAATTATCTACGAGAGCATAAGGCGAAGGAGTTTGTGGAACAGCAGGGATCTTCAATCGAAGATTACCCAAGGTAATAACCCAATTTGTAGATTGATTAATTTCAATGTCGATTTTGGGTGATTTTTCGAGGTGGGGGAGAACGAAAGGAAATGTAGAACCGAATTAGGGCTCCCAGTTGTGTGTAATTTTGCGTACTAATTACTTTGCTAAATTGTTCACCTAGTATTTAGTTGTGTTTTTGCAGAAATTGTATCTGTAAAACTCAACCTCTTTACAAAAACTCAAGCTTTTTGCAAAAATTGTTCCTGTAAAACTCAAGCTCTTTGCAAAAATTACGGTAAAAATTGTGCAGCCTGACTCAAGCTCTTTTCAGGAATGCGCGCTTGAAATAGCAGAGAATGGCGAGAGGGAATTTGGCTAAATTAAGAAGTAGGGTTTCTAAAATGGGCAAAAGAGGTTTCACAACAAATTTTTGGGGTCAAAATTGACAAAAGAAAGTACAATATAAAGTGACGGGTTTGCTACCAAACCATGGATATGATAATTATTTAATTTATCAATGTTACAAAACATGGGACATGATTATATAGTATCTAGGCTAATATGCTTCCATAATCTCATTTTGAATCCAACCCAGCGAAATCCTAACCCCACTACAAAACGGACCCTTGCATAATTACATCTATTTATATTTAGCTTGTATGGTCAACCAGAGTCATTTAGACTCCAACTCCACCCTCCTGGAGTTGGTTCTCTAGGGAACCTAATTCAAATTACTTCCGTGTATTTTTTTAAAAAAGTTTCCCTCGATTTCATTGGAAATCAAAAAATCATACTACTTGACATAGCTTGTGAGCCAGCATTTTACAATTAAAAAGCAGCCGTCTCTCGTTGATATTAATTAATTGTAGATAAGTCTTTGGAAATCCATCTACTTTTAGAGTTTATCTTTATAAATCGAAAGTGGAATTCATTTTCCTTTCCATTGACTAAGATTATTGTGATTGCATAATTTATTGTAGAGAATCTGTGACACCAATATTTGACTTACATAAAAAAATTATGATAATTAATAATCCAATGAAAAACAAGAGAGAAGGCAATAAAATGCCAACGGAGGAAGAAAAATGCCGTCGCGCTCGATCTCTTCCAACTCATCTAAAACGCCTGCAACATTTCGTTTTTTAACCGATTATTACTCTGAGTATTAAAAAATGATTTTTTAGCGAATAAGGTTTATTAATTAATAAACTTAAAACAAATAATCCAATTCTGATTCTTCAAAAAGCCGCCATTGCTTATAGTAGCTCAAGCTCCAGCCATTGTTTCCTTCATCTCCATCTCCAGGTGCTCTCTCTCCCTCTCCCGGATGTCGTTTTTGATCAAAATTAGCTCTACATCTTGTTTATATGCAATGCTACCCTAATTGCTAGTGAATTTGTGAAATTTCTTATCGATAATAGCTATAGCTGTAGTGATTGAGCATATGAACTTCAGAATTTTTTACGTTGAATTGATTCGTAGCTATTTTAAATCTTGATGCTTGGTTTTCACACAGGCCTTAATTTGTGCTTTAATTTTTTACGGTGAATTCATTTGCAGTGGGATTTCATCATGAATTCGAGATTTCGCTTGCAAATTGCTACTGTTTTAAGGTATAATTACTTCTCAATTCGCACAATTTCCAGCTCCATTGACGACGAAGCTCTTAGAATCCAATTCCTTCTGAAGAACCATTTCCACGAAGCTTCGGAATCAGTCGAGCGCCGCCTCGAGCAATTGAAGCCCCCACTCTCGCACGAATTGGCCCTCAATGTGCTCAAACGCCACCGCTCCGACTGGAAATCCGCCTACACATTCTTCCGCTGGCTCTCCGATTCATCCGGCTACGCTCCGGAAACCTCCATCTACAACGAGATCGTCGACATCCTTGGCCAAAACCGCCGCTTCGACGAGCTCCGCCAACTGCTCGACGAAATGCCGAGGAGAAAAAAATCGATGGATGAACGGACGTATGCCGTTGTGGTCAGCAGATTAGCCGCCGCTCACATGGTCGATGAAGCAATCCAGTTCTTCGATGGCATGGAAGAATCAGGCCTCCGCCGCGATCTCCCCGCATTTCAGACGCTGCTGCTGGCGCTGTGCCGGTACAAGCACGTGGAAAGGGCGGAGTTTCTCTTCCGCGTTAGGAAGAGTGAGTTTGCTACGGATATAAAGACGTGGAACATCGTGTTGAACGGATGGTGCGTGCTGCGGAGCTTGCCCGATGCCAAGAGGTTTTGGAGGGACATTCTCGCGTCGGATTGCAAGCCGGATAGATACACCTATGGCATCTTCATCAACTCGTTGTGCAAATCCGGGAAGGCGGGAAGATCGCTGGAGCTGCTGAGGGCAATGTGGGAGCAGGGATGCAGCCCGGATGCGGCCATATGCAACACTGTCATCGACGGGCTGTGTTTCAAGAAGAGGATCCCCGAGGCTCTTGAGGTTTTCAGAGAGATGAGAAGGAAAGGATGCTCACCGGATAATGCTACGTACAACTCGTTGATCAAGCATCTCTGCAAGATTCAGAGGATGGAGGTGGTGGAGGAGCTCGTTAAGGAGATGGAGGAGACGGGTGGTGCCTGTGCGCCGAATGCTTTGACGTACGGGTTCCTTCTGAGGGCTGCGAGGAACGTTGAGCATGTTGACAGGATTTTGGAGAGGGTTAAGGAGAGCGGGTGTGAGGTTGGAGGGGACTTTTACAACATGGTTTTGAGGTTGTTTGTGGGATGGGGGGATGAGGAGAGGGTGGGGTTTGTTTGGGGTGAGATGGAGAGGAGGGGAGTGGGGCCCGATCGACGGTCATACACGATTGTTGTGCACGGGCTTTGTGAGATGGGTAGGGCCGGGGCTGCGTTGGAGTATTTTGCTGAGATGGAGTGCAAGGGTATGTTTCCCGAGCCTCGAACGAAGATGTTGGTGGAGGAGATGAGATGCAAGTTGAGTGAAGGAGAGAGGGGGAGTGAGAGAAGATTGAGAAAAGGGAATGGTTTAGTTAAACAAGTCAAGAAAGCTAGGTAGCATTGTTAATTAGGGCTTGTTTTGTTTGGTGGACAGGATATAGCAAGATAGTTAATTCGGGATGAGAATTTCGGGCCGAAGAGAGAGGATGATGGAGGCAGTAAGGAGGTAGAAAGATAGATTTTTGGCCCCGTCCTGCTCTAATTGAAGCATTTTCCTTTTGTGGGACGTTTCTAAAACTCGCTACTTTGTTGGATTACTTGCAATTTCGAACCTGATATAAGCATCTACGATCTGTAACTTGATCGAAGAAAGCTTCCTTTCGAGTTAAGCTGCGTGCTCTCAACAGGTTACGAGATTACAACCATCATCTCAACCCAGCAATCTGATTTGCCTGTTGATGCTGCTGATCAGATTGGGGGAAAAGCTGTTCTACATAGACCCAACCAAAAGGTAAACCGAACGAATTTGTCACAGTTATACGTTCTCCTACGATAAACTGTCGTTGCAGCTAAACTTGAACTCCAGCTTCTTGATTTCAGAAAGTGATTCATTGCTACATACTCGTAGTCGGGACGTAAGGCGAGGGAGATTCATACAACTATATGGAAACATACATTCTGTTCTTTGCTGTGGTTTCTTGAGTGAAATGGTCTTGTTCAGATTTTATCATTGAGCTACTGAAATTCATTTTCTTAATAGGAGTACTCTTTTGCACTAAATCCATTTGGTTTCATTGATGTTTAATCTTGTTAGAGGCATTTCTTTCATTCTGTGATGGCTGTGAAGTTGATATACCTTTTCAAATTCTCTATATAGTACATTGGCCTCGGTCGTGAGACGAGGGCCGAGCTATGGACCTTGCACAGGGAGGACTCCTCGACTCGATTGTCTTGAGTTTGTTTTCCTTGTAGCTTTCATCTTCCTGCAATTTTAGTTGTAATATGCAACACACAACAAGTGTTCTACATTCCTCAAGTTTTAATTTCAAATATAGGAGTACTATCATAGGAATATTTTGTTATTGCAAAATTAACTCAAATATTGATAATGAGACTATAGTATATGCTATTAGAAATCTTATTGACACTTTTAAAAGAGTATATACTACTCCAATATAAAACAATAAAAGGATATAACGGAAGCCTTGAAATGATTAAAACGTTTGATTTCAACTAATTCAGTAAATGTATAATCACAATAAGTGCACATATGTATTTAAAATTCTTAACACTTGACACTTATGATAATAAAGTGAGAAATGTTAGTTTACTTTACTCTCATTTTTAACATTGATATACTATAATACATATGCATCAACATCAATGACTCGTCACTCATCACTCCATTTACAACATTTGGCATCTAACAAAAACGATAAATAAATTCAACCCTACTCCAACTTGGACGATGTATATGAAATAAATTCATTTTATTATTGTCATGTTGCCAAAAATAAATGATGAGGTTTGATATATTTGCAATCACCTAAATGAAAATATCTTGTCTCCCAAGTGTAAATATAGTACTATTATTGATGTTTTTCGATTAGACAACATCATGTAGTTTACCGACGGTAACGCCCACGTATGTTTTTCCAACTATTATATTTGATAAGAATTCATAAAAAAATCTTTAACAAATTCAAATTTTATAACTTTTTTTTTACTACTTTTAGAGTTGCTAGAGAACCAAAATTTAATCCAATTCTGTTATTTTTCCTATCAATTTATTCTAGTAAAATCAAATCATTGATGACCTTTTCTAAATTCAATGACAATGATTAATTATAAGAAATTAAGTTAATACTATTCCCATGATAGAAATTTAGTTTAGGATATTAGCTAATAGAGTCAATATCTTCATTCCACCTACCAAGTACTTAGGTAGTAAGTACGCTATGATAATCCACAACGCAGCCTTTAATTTGTCATTTTCTTTTAATTTCGTCACTAAACAATACACAATTATTTCCCTTTTTGTCAGTGTTACTTTTCTTAGAAATATCCAGTGTCGGCCACATAATGACAAAAGTTTCAATAGTAAAAAACAATAAAAACCAATACAATTCGATGAGCTTTAATTATTAAACCAGTTTAAAAGATTTTTTGGGAAATATTGATTTAACGCAACATCAACCTTTAATAATTCATGATTCTATTAAAATAAAGTGATAAATCAATTCGATATTATATCGATGATTTTCTTATTTTACATGATTAGATTTTTTTTATTTTATATTGAGAAAGATTATTTTTTATAGTATTAAACACCAATGGATTAGGATAAATCAATATTTTTCATTAGATATATCATCTCCAAATCAGATTAGAAATCATATGTAAAACCTATCATAAATACTCCAAATAACGTTCTTTCACAAATTAGTAAGAAAATAAAAACTAGATATTGTAAATATCCATCAATAAAATTATAACCACATATATACATATTGTGATTCACTCATCATATATAATCAAAGTTATAGTAACATATTAAATGTGTATATTTTTTGATTGACCATTCATAAAGATATTTTGGCCCCTCTCTCTAAAAGGATCAAAAAAAGCAAAATCATATTTTCAACAACTAAGTGAAAAATATGGGCGCATGCGTTTCGCTCTGTTTATCAGTGGATTCCAAAAACGAGAATCTCGTCATCTCTTCGCCGGTCAAGCAGAGCTCCTTAGCGGTCAACGGCCGGGATCATTCCGCCGCCGTGTTGGCCGTCACGGCAAGCCTCTCTCTTCCCGGTTCCCGCGGCGGAGGTATTTTTTTTTCTGCTTTTTCCTTGTTTTAAGTGAATTAATTATGCACCAATTTTAATTAGTTTTAAAAAGTTTTGTTGAGAATTAAGCTAATTCATTTTATTTTCAAGTACTACTAATTGAGTAGATAATGTTAGTATGATTGTTGTTTTTTAAAGATGTTCATCAAATTGAAATTTGTTTGTGATTGGTGAGTGTTTTAATTCGGAAATTTTCAAAATCAGTTTTTTTTTTCCTGCCAAATTCTGATTCATACCACAATTTTTAAAATCAGTTCGAATTTCTTTTGGTGAATTATTATTCGGGAAATCATACATAGATGTCACTGTCTGAGTTAAATAATAACGCCGTCAATTCATTAAGAAAACAATGTTTTTTTTTAAAAAATATCAACAATATATCACGCGCAGACGGCTGGAATTTTTTCAATTACAAAGAACTCCAAACTTTATAATTTTCTGACTCATAAAATTTTACTTGTGATGATATTGTGGATGAAAAGTTCCATATATTTTATTTTAAAAATCTTCTGACATAAATGGATTTAATTTAGTAGTTGATATATTAATGTTGCTATTATTGTTGGTTTGGGGGTCCAACTTGCTACAGAGTAACACAAATAAATTTTCTGGGGTTGGATATAAGGCTGCAACATTTATTAGGTTTGTGATTAAATTAGTAATTGTTTACCAATATTGTCACAATCATGTTCTTAGATATTTATTCATAACCTAATCTTGTGACAACCAGAATTAAGAATAAAATAATAGATTGAGGGCTGTCCAAAATTTTTTTTGGCAACAAATCAAGAATACTTGTCTGATAAGGAGCCTTGTAACTGCACCTTATTTTCTTTTTTATGGAACGAATAACGTCCAATGCTACGGAAATATCCCTTCCGATAACAGAACTATCGAATCTAACTGCTAAGCACGCGAACTAGTCGTTCTTAGGGGCACGGTGAATGATTATCAACTGTATCTTTTGAGTTAGTGAAAGGGTAAATTCAGTGTGTTGATAATTTTATAGGAATGGTGATTGTTATTGATAATGTTCAGTGTTTGAATTGATGTAATGTGACTGTCTCTGGTTGTGTTTCTTGTTTACTACTTAAAGTTCAAATTTGATTTAGTTCACATGTTTTGAAGGCTTATATTGAGATTCCAAACTCTTTTTTCTTCTATTTGGTCTCTACTTTGCATCTGATTCCTCTCTTGAGTGATGATTTTATTTGCAATGGATGAGGCATTTTATCTTGAGACATTCCTTTTGTCGTTCGAAAAATTGAAGTTATCCTCATCTGATCGGAGGTTCCCTCGATTTCTTTCAGGTAGCAAGGATGATGCGTTCTTCGACTCACAACCCTGGTTGGAATCGGATTGTGAAGATGAGTTTTTAAGTGTCAATGGTGGTAAGAGATCTGGAATTTCACATTTTTCGTTTGGTTAACTATACATTGTTGGATCTCTACGAGTAAGGAGGTTTTTTCAGAAATCCTCATCCAGCTTGAACACATGAGAGTCACCGCCATTGCCGTTCAGGCTCGACATCACTGAAGCCTTCTGATACTCCCCAACCCTCTTCTCAAAGAAGTTTGTCTTCCCCTGCAAACTGATCAGCTCCATCCAATCAAAAGGATTCTGCACATTATACATCTTCCCATACCCCAAAGCATCCAGCAACCTATCCGCCACAAATTGAATGTACTGACTCATCAAATCCCCATTCATCCCCACCAACGCACAGGGCAGAGCATCACACACGAATTCCCTCTCAATCTCGACAGCATCCGCCACAATCCCCTTCACTTTCTCCTCGCTCAGCTTCATCTTCAACAGACTATACAGCAAACAAGCAAAATCGCAGTGCAGACCTTCGTCTCTGGAGATTAGCTCATTCGAGAAGGTCAATCCAGGCATGAGCCCGCGCTTTTTCAGCCAGAAAATAGCGCAGAAGCTGCCGGAGAAGAAAATCCCCTCGACGCAAGCGAACGCGACCAGTCTCTCCGCAAACGTCTCGGATCCGTCGATCCAGCTGAGCGCCCAGCTAGCCTTGCGCTCGACGCAGGGGACGGTCTCGATTGCGCGGAACAGACGGCTCTTCTCCTCGGAGTCCTTGATGTAGGTCTCGAGGAGGAGACTGTACATCTCGGAGTGGATGTTCTCGATTGCGATCTGGAAGCCGTAGAAGGCGCGCGCCTCGGAGATCTGGACGTCCTTCATGAAGCGGCCGGCGAGATTCTCCAAAACGATGCCGTCGGAGGCGGCGAAGAAGGCGAGGACGTGCTTGATGAAGTGCTTCTCGTCGGCGGTGAGGGATTCCCAGTGGCGCTGGTCCTGCGAGAGATCGACCTCCTCGGCGGTCCAGAAGGAGGCCTCCGCCTTCTTGTACATCTCCCAGACCTGAGGGTAGTGGATCGGGAACATGCAGAAGCGGTCGGGGTTGGGAGCGAGGAGAGGCTCTTCGGGGAGGGACGGCATTTTGTTGAGATTTGGGGATTTTGGGAAGAGTATAAATAAGGGTTTGTGGGGATTTGGGGGCGCCGGAATTTGAATATTTTGGGGGAGAAGATTGCGAGATACGACTCTTTCGAAATGGCGCCTTTTTTTAAAAATTTATTTTAATATATTCCTATCTTTAGTGATTTTAACAAATTCATCTTTTATCAATTGTTTATTGAGACAATTGTTTCTAAACAATAAATTAAAATTAAATGTTAGGTACTCCCTAGCCATAGTTATAGAATTTTTGGAGCAAAATATTACTCCACTTCATCCGGATTTATATCTCATGTTTTCTTTTTTTATCTGTATTTAAATATACGCCGCATTTCACTTTTATTACGAGTATTTTTCATAATTAGACATAACATTCTATACTAATTTTTTCATTTAACTTTTTTCACTCATTTTTCTTTGCATATTTTAACTCTAAGTTAAGTCAAAGTTAGAGAAGTGGTCGCGATCGTGGACGAAGAGAATATGTTTTAACGGACACACAAGATTTGAATGAAATTGATATACTTAGTATTTAGTACTAATAAATATTGTGATAAAACTAATTACTTACAATGAATGTGGTAGTATTGTTAAAATCGTCAAAAAGTTGAAATTAAATTAATTATCAACCTTATTTTTTCGAGATTAGGATGTTCAATTTGAAGGGAAGCTTGCTAGGGACGGTGTTACTGTTGGGGGAAATTATTTGTGAAGCCTGCATTTATTGTGCTTTGAATATGAATTTATTAGTGATTAAATATAGCTTCCGAAATTTATTTCTCAAAGGGAAGACATATGATTATATTGATAAAGAAACACAGAGGTTCACTATTAATTAATTATCATCAGAAAATAAATTGGAAATTTATCGTAAGTATTTAATATATTGCCATTTTGGTTTATCATATTCATAACTTAAAATACTCAATCTATTTTTACTATTAGTAATTAAATGATACATACAGCATTATGAAAATCTGTTAGGTGAAATCAGTGACGAATAATAGTAAACTGCCTTATTTATCATAGTTTCTTTTTTGAAGTAATTTCAAACCATAGTTTTTAGACAAGGTTGGATGAATATTTTGAATATTTGAATGAACCTTGCGAGGGAATGTACATGCAGACTTTGGATTTGCGGAATATGGCGCGTAACGCTTTTTTGTTTGAATTCAAACTGCATGGATACGAAAAATACTCATACAGTCATACTAGTGTCTATTTGTACAAAAAAATTACTTTAACAACAATTGAATTTGATCAATATAAAATGACTTTGATTTTGATAACAAAACTGCAGGCCTAAATTTGAATCATCAAAAGGAAAATTGAAGCCATTAAGGAGAAGTGACTAACCAAGAAAGTTTTACACTGTACAAAGCTCCTTTTAGTAATTGAGTAATTACTTTTTATGCTGCGTTTTCGCCTGAAGGATCTTCTCCGTCTTCTGCAACCATCCATGGCTGTTTCGGGCCCTGACAACAGGAAAACCGAAACGAGGGAGACAATTGGGGTAAGTGTGTCAAGACTACTGACCAAAATTTAATAGCCAATAATAGAAGCCAGTCTATAATCTCAAGTTTGCCAATCATCCCAGTCCCGTAAACCTCGTACAATATCTAATCCCCGGAATGATGCAGAGATAATTAGTCATTCATCTCAGACTCTTGAAAATCTTTCTTCAGGCTCTCATACTCATGTGTCTTCAAATACAGCATATATTTACGATTGCCTTTCGGATTGACTTTATACATTAACATAACAACTTTTACCTTTCCTTGCCGTATAATTTGAGGTGAACTCCCAGTCATGTCCACAACAGTAGATGGCTCAGCTAGTCTGGTCCCAGCAGCAACAACAAAATCAAGTCCCTAGATCGATGAATGACAATCAAATGAAGATAATCTAAGGGATGCATAATTAGAATTCAGAAAGCTCAATAGACAGGAAGATGAAGCACAGGGGTCATTATTGAAACGTTTCAAAGGTTGGATTAATATTGCAAACTGGACAAAATCATGCAAAATAGCATTATTTTGCAATTAACTGTGCGTATTATACCATACTCAGAAAACATGTATCAAGAATGCAAGCAAAACAAAATCAGTTGTACACAACATACTTTTGAAGTCTCTTAAAACTTTGAAATAAGACCATCCCTGTTTAATTGTTTAGAGGGAAATGTATCTTTTACATAGCATATTTTGAACAAAGATGTAAGATGAGAAGATGCAATACCTCTGGTCCATACACATCAGCTATTATGACTGGATCTAATATCCATTCATCCTCTCTTGGTGATCTCACACTGGGCAGAACAGAAAAAAGCTGCTCTAGCATAAGCATACTCAAACATGGTGGTAATATATGATTTGAGGAAACAAAACATGTGTTTGTGTATAATCATAACATGTGTGTGTGAGAGAGAGAGAGAGTGAGAGAGAGAGAGACAGAGAATAAATCTCGACGTACAGCCCTACCTAGTAGATATTAAAGGTGCATTCATTTTCTCCAGTATCGCCTTGCACACAGCATCATCTGGAACGCGAACACCTACATTTGTTCTTGATGCATACTTTGAAGATGTAGTCCCATATCGTATACATTGTTTTGGCAATGCTTTACTAGCAGTCAAAATGAAAGTATACTGTTACAGGAATAAGTAGAATTACTTTTTCAGATCTTTCAGTGAAAAAAGGGAAGAACCAGTCAAATTAGATAAAATAATAAAACACATGTCATCTCAATTAGGAAATATTCAGTTTGTTATAGCAATAAAACACCATAGCCAATCAGACTTACTGGACCAGGCAGGCATTGCTTGACAGCTCGAAAGATGTTTGCAAGACCTTGGCCATTGCCACGAGGAAATCCAGTCGTATATGTGTCAATGTCTTTGAATGAGCGGCATAGCAGACTAAGAGGCTGCAAAGTTACAAGAGATCAGCAAGCATAGATAAGACATGTATCGAACCAAAGGCTAAATACAGTCAAATGGATGAACTGCAGCCCCCAGTTTCAAGGGTGACCCAAAAGGGCAAGTCACGTAAGTTGTACGACTCGTCAATTTCGGGATTTAGCATGTAACTGCTACTTGCCTTTGAAGGTTCTATATCCTTGATTCTGGAAACAAAACAGTAAATTTATTGTCACCAAAATAAGAAAGCAAAAGAATAGGACTGTAAGTCCATAATCATGAACTTAACAAATTTTATAAGAAAATCAACACAACCTACCTACGCAGACGTTCGATGGCTGAGTTGTTTCTCAAATCACAAGCTATAGCATACCTATTGATTCACAAAATGGAATAAGTCATAATTCTAGCTTTTCTTGTTTCAAGTGTGATTCTCATACTATACATGATATGCTTCAATTTTTCGAAAACAGGAATAAGGTGTCAAGTAGAAGCATATACCTCATGCTAAGCACTACCCAGCACTACACAAAACTCAACATTAAATCCTATAGCTAACTATTTGCATAATTTAACAAAGAAAATACAATTGATGTGATTCATCATTAGCATCAAGTGATCATATACGATGTTTTTTCATCACGATTTCCTCAATATCAATACAATTAAAATTCAACATTGAGTTCATGCGGTGAGAAATTGACATACACAGTATCGGTAGGGATAACTCCAACGGCTCCTTCCTTGAGTAGCTCAACGATCGAGTCCAATTTCCACGAGTCCGATCCGAACGGATCAACTTCGACGTACAACAATCCACCCTCCTGAAGCGGGAATAAGGTAAGGCAGTGCAATAATTGCAATTTCATTCACAAATTGATCGGAGAACAGATTGAAAACCTTAGTGAAGCGAGGCGTGGAGTATTTGAGGCGTTTAGGGCTCTTCTTAACAGCTGCGAGCGCTACGAAACGACGAGGAATGGTTGAAGTTGAAGGAGATGATACACGCCACGGGGACGGTGTGGAATACCGCCGGAACGGTAGCGGTGCTGCGGCGAGTCGTCTGATTTCAACCGCCATTTTCTCCAGCTTGGCCGGAGAGGATAGCTTAAATGCAAAAATGAGTACTCTATTTTTATTTTTTAAATAGCTAGTACTAATATTTTATTTTATGAAATTGTTTTTGGGGATTAAACAAATTCGATTATACTATATAAATGAACAAAACGCCTCACGTTGCATTTTTAAATGGTATTAATTTAAAAAATTATGTAATATCCAAACTTGATTTATTGTATTTTTACATGTAACTTTTAATAATTAAAAAAAAACAAATAAAAGACGTCTGTGTAACTATATATAGAGTGATCGAATATATGCTAGATTCTTCAGCATCTTACCACACATGTGAATAAAATTAGATTATATGCTAGATTCTTCAACATCTTACTACAATCAATTTAAATATATATGTATATTAAAAGGCATTTCAATTGAAATATTGAATATATCAAGCTTTATTTTATATTTTGGAATAAATGAGCTTGGGGATATTATAATAAACTCGTTTACTAAATATCATTCATATATCAAGTTCGTTGTCAATGCGTTTTGTAACTTTGGTGAACACTTGAATTAGTTTAATGTCGATAATATTAGTTTGGAAGTACAGTTTTGTTAGTATTGAGTTACGATTCAAGAGATTGAAAGTCAACTGAATTAGATCATCATTTTAGACTTTACTTGATCAACAAAAATTTCCTTTGATTTAACTATTATAGACAAGAAAGTACTATAAGTTTATATTTTCAGAGCGTATGGTGCAGTTAATGTTTATATCTATTTTAGAGAAATGGATGAAAAATGAATATTTTTTATTAAATTAAATAGTAATACTATGTATATTCAATTAATAATTTCCTTCCTAATTGAAATGTGGGCTGAATTTTTTTTTACTGAGAGTGAATTTGCATGATTGTAATTGTTGTGTTGGTTTACAACATACGCTATTTGTTACTACTATGAAATTACACCATTTTTACGACATAGCATTAAAATTCCAATTCAATTTCAATTCTGTCTATTGAACGGGCTCACCCTTATAGTAGTGCCAACATCATATCATCACCGTCGAATGCCAGCCCTCAACCCCCGGTGGCAGTATGCTCGTCTTCATCTCCGGCAATCTCCAGCTCTCCGGTGAATAGTGGCCCTCAAGTTCATTCCAACAACTATTTTTCTCTTATGTGCTTTGTATATAGTGAATTGCGTAGCCTTTGGTAGTGATGGTATCTTTGACATTTCTTCTATACTTTCATGCCCCATGCCTCTTAATTCTTCCTAATTTTTCTTTTAAATTTTAAATTCTTACTCAATACATCATGTTTTTTATTCATCCACTTCACAAAGACTAAAAAGCAAGATATGATACACCAAAAAATACCACCAAACAACATATTGGCAAAAAATGAACACCAAATAAAGCAAAACTAAGATGGCCAAAGTTAAAATCCTCAAGAGATACATCATACATACATATAGTTAATTCTACGCGAACGATTGATAAAAATAATCGAAGCTAATCTAATCTACGCGTAGAGATGCACATCAAGAACGACGAGGAAGAGCATGAGAAGCAAACCATAGATAACCGTGTGAAGCAGCATGGATGCAACGCTAGTTTTCATGTTGAGAAAATCGACCGGTTTATGCTTCCCGGGAAGCTGGATTAGTAATCCCGGCGACAAGAATGCAAACAGAGCTGTTCCTATCATCAGTGCTGCATAATCCTTCATTTTTTTCAATCCTTTCTCTCTTTTCTTTGTGGAGAAGATGCTGTGGAAAAAGAAAGAAAGAAACAGCAGTTGATGGCTTGATGGTGGGATAATATTAAAAAGAGGGAGATTGTCTTTTTGGTCTTTAAAATTCATGTGCTACTTTACTTTATCACCCACTCTACATGCTCTAAAACTTTACTTTATTATCTTTATTTTTCATGTGCATCAGCATCGGTATGTTCAAGCTCTAAATAAGGTGTTACCTAAAACAAATTTGGCTTAATTAATAAAAGTGATAAAAAAAAAGTGATAATAGTTGAGGTTGGATGCAGGTAGTGAGCAAGAAGCAAATTTGGATTCCCAGTGAGTAGTCATTTCGTCTCGAGAGGCTGGCTTTTTATATAAAAATAATAATATCAAAAAAGTGGGATACACTATATCCAGAAAAAAAAAAATGAGATTCATGAATAATGTAATGAGAGTGCATTTTAATGCCAAATAATTATGGATAATAAGACAAGAATAGTAACGGCGATAGTGGTGGCATAATTGTAGCCAAGTAGGTGACTCATGCTAAATTTTTCTATTTATCATCAATTTGCATCATCAAGAAATTTTCAATCACATTAAATTTGATTATGAGCTGCCACGAATTAAAATGCTTATTTGGGAATGGAACTTCCCAGAAAAATAAACATAATTGCACTATCTCCACTTATTATCTATAATCATGATCCTTTTTTACTTTATTTCTCAAATTATGTGATACTATAAAAATATTGTAGGTCTATCGAATAATTTAAGATAAATTGATGATAAAATCGGTCATCCAAGTTTTGTCAATCTCACAATTTTTAAAATGCCCGATTAAATTATAATTTTGATATTTTCTTCAATTATCTCATATTTTTAGATAAAATTACCTATGCTATGAACTTCGTGAATAAAGCATCCACCTGATAGAACGACATCATTTAATATACATAGACTGTGGTTAATCATATTTTCAATTTTACACATACGTCATGTCAATAAATTCTGACCGTCAAAAATTGTTGCCATGAGATTAATTAATAAAATCAATATTTAATTATTTTAAAAATTATGAGATTGGCTATAAATTGACCAAATATGATGATTTTTTCGACAATTATTTTTCAGTCTAGGTACTCGAATTATTCTTTGGTCTCGGTCTCGGTCTCGATCTTGGTCTTGGTCTTCCTCTATTACCACGCCCAACTAGTCTAAGAATATTAATAATAGAATCAATTCCATGTCACTTTAACTTATACTTACACCTAATCACGTTCATTTCACCGAATAAGATGCTTTAGAGATTAAAACAAGCAACACTTTTTCTTTAAATAGGATCAATAATAGTCTTTCCCATTTACTCTTGTTTATGATGTTAACTCGAATTATAATTTAATAATTGAACGAGAAACATGTTGCTAGCTTGTAGAGTATATTGCAATTTATCGTAAAATTAAAATAAACTTCACTTTAAAACCTTCAATTATTGCCCAATATATCATGAATAGTGTTGACTGAGCCCACTTCGAAAAATGGTACAAATCCAAACCACATGACGATGTGAGAATCACGTAATCTTGTTCCCTTGTCCCAACAATCATAATACTATCACTCTCTTTGCCTTTTTTATTTTATTTAGTCTCTTTTTGATGATTTATTTTTAGAGAATATATTCTGATAAAATGTCCATGAGCCCAATAATGTTATTTTGAATTTAAAAAGATGATCTGATCCTAAAAGGTGTAAATTTTCTACATACAACACAAATCCAACGCATAAACTTTCCCTCAAATTTCGATGGATCCCACTAATTATTTCACTTTATAGTTGGCTTTACATGAAGCCCACAATCAATCATTTTTTATCTTTCTTGCTATAGAGTACATATTTTTATCCAACATTTGAATTGAATTTCATATTAATTCTCTCTTATCACCATTTTTATTTATGACAATAAAATAGATTTAATCATTGTTTTAATCTAGTCTTTCCATTTCACCATTAAACACCATTTTCTCAAATTTTATTAAAAGAAACAATTCAAGTAAACTGAGATGGAAGTAGTATAAACTTAATAAAATAATAGAAAAATAGAGAAAAATATTAAAATAAGACTCACCTTATTAAAATGTAAGAATAATTCATGAACATAATAGGAGTACTCCCTATGGGCTATGCCCAAATCCATTAATTCTAGTATTTTTTTTTTCATTTTGATCCTTCAATAAAAATTAGTTCCCTTCCATTTTCTAAAATTTTTTTGTTTAATATAATCAGTCTCGTTTTTTTACTAACACCGTTAAAATCAATTCTAATTTATATCTACCTCATACTTAACAATTCATTAAATCCACTGCCAAAATCAAGAGTCACTATGTCAACATTGTAATAGTATCTTATTTTATTATTTTGAAACATCCACTATTTATAACCATTTTGTCCATTTTTCATTTTAAATAAATGAACACATAATCCATTATATTAATATTTTATTATAGTATTAATATATAAAAATAAATCATTATTTTTTTTCATTTTTATTCACATTCTTAAAATTTAAAAAGTGGTATTGATAAGGATTAAAGCTTGAGTAGAGTACTAGTATTCCCTCCATCCCACAAGAATATGCACTATTTCCTTTTTAAGTCTGTTTCACAAGAATATTTATTATCTAATTTTAGAAACTCTTTTATCTCTAAGAGCACTCCCAATGACGACGGCGATAATCCGGCGATTTTTCGCCGGATATCGCCGACTTATCGCCGGCCATTGGGAGGAGGTCGGCGATTTTTCGGCGAATTTCCTACCGAATTTACGCCAAGCGGCGTTTTAACGCCGAAAAATCGCCGGATCATCGCCGGCCACTGTGGGGAGCTGTTCGGCGATAATCCGGCGATGATCAAATTTTTTTTTTTTTTTTTTCCTTCAACGGTCATATTCTAAATTCCACCCCTATAAATATTTCATCATCTTCCTCCATTCATCACCCACAAACTTCATTCACACAAATTTTCAATCTTTTTTCTCTCCATCTTTATTAAATGAGTTCTGATTCATCGTCTCGTGCTCAGTCCGACGAGGAAATATCACATTCTTCTTCCGAAGAAGAGGTACCTCCCGCTCCCACCGGATGGGATGTAGCGGGTTTCGCCAACAACCCAATCAACAACTATGGGTGCTCAATCGCGATTTGCACCTTGGTAAAGGGCCCAAACGCTTTTTCAGGGGATATTGCCGATATCTGTATCGTGCATCATCATGCATAACATGATCATCGAAGATGGAACCGAAGCGTCCTCGACGTCGCGACCCAAGTGTTGCATCAGCGAGTCGCGGTGTCTCAGCAAGTCGCCCGGGTGTACCGCACAACGAACATGAACGGTTCCGAGGGGTTCATGGACATACACCAGAAGGAGACTTTACCAATTTTACATTAGGGCACCCACAGCGTGGCGCGTGGGTGTCTCCATCTCGTCTCTTCGAGACGAGAACACAGCGAGACGGCGCTGTGGACGTCGTCTCGTTGCGATGCCGTCGCCGTCCCGTCTCGTCAGACGAGAACACAAGTATTACTGTTTTTTTTAACTGTAACTTTTTATTTTATTTATTTTTTATTTTTATAATTATGTGTTTTTTTATATTTTTAGGATTTTAAATTGCAGTTTTATTTTATTTAATGAAGTGTGTTTTTTATTAATTGAATTTGTTGAAAATAAAAATAAAAAATGAAATTGAATGAATAGAGATGAGATGGTTAGTTTGCATCTTTTTCCCTCTCTTGCTCTCTTTTTTTTGGGGCCCCCTTTGTCTTTTTCTCTCTTAACTAGAGAAAACATCCAAAACCCCCCTCTCTTAACCATCTCTTAACTATTCTTCAATTTCTTTTTATTTTTAATTCAAAATTCAATTAATAAAAAACACACTTCATTATAAATAAAATAAAATTAAAATTTTAAAAATTTAAAAAAAAAATAAAAAAGACATAATTAAAAAACTAGAAATTAAAAATTGCACACTTAAACTCAAAAAAAAAAAAATAGGAAACGGAAGAATGAGTTCTCTAGTGCGATCATCTAATGGTTCCAAAATTTTCCCCCAAATGTCTCCATTAGATCCTCCGGAAAGTTGGGCGGGGGCGGTAGAATCCTTCCTTCCCCGAATAGCCCCTCTTGCGCGATTCTTCCATTATTCGACGCATTTGCTCAAATGGATCCATAATTGATTAAATTTGGGAGAAGAAAAAAAATAAATGAATGATTTTATAGAAGTGATTGGAGAGGAAAGAAAGAGAGATGAGAGAATAAATGTGTGTTTGTGTGTAAAATGGAGAATGAAGAAGAGTATATATAGAATATATATAAAAAAAAAAAAAAATTAAAAATATTACCGTTTTTTATTTTAATTTTAATTTTTTTTTTAAAAAAAATTGAATTATAACGTCATAAATCCGACGCCCACTCGCGGGTCGGCGAGTGGGTGTCACGCCAGCAGCCCGCGCGCGCCATGTGGCGCCGGGCGCGTGTCTCGCGAGCTCGAGACTTACCTCGCCGGGACGCGTCGGGCGTCGAGACATCTCGTCTCGTCGAGACGAGACGGGAGCCGCAACGCTGTCTCGATGCCGTCTCGTCTCGTCGAGACGAGATCGAGTCCGCAACGAGGCAGCGTTGAGGATGCTCTTAAGAGATGGAGGGATGTAGTTGTTGTCTCTTAGTTAAGAGATGAAGTGAAAAGTACAGTGGGACCCATGAATAGTAAAAAGATGAGAGGGTTAAGAGATGGATAAGAGATAGCATTGTGGATGACCTTAAAACTCGTGCCGAACCCAATATTATTTGGGGACTGAGGGAGTACTTCTTAATTCCATTCCGGTTTAAGATTAAGATTTAGATATGACACGAGTTTTAAGAAATTGTTGGAGTGTGTAGTAATTGAAGTGAGGTAGTAGTTATTGCAGTGTGTAATAATTGAAGTGAGGTAGTGGTTGTTGTATTGTGTAATAATTGAAGTGAGGTAGTGGATAGTGAGACCTTTTAAGTTTTTGTATGTTTAGAATTTTGCTTTGTTTTATTTTTATGTAAATAATGACAAAATGCGTCAGTTGAAGTCGTATTATTTATTTCCCACTTTACAAGAGCATGTTCATTTTGTCTACGAGATGAAGAAGAAAAAATTAAAGCAAAAGGCTGGAATTCAAAGAAAGAGATTAAATGGTTAAAATTAAAAGAGCTGCTCTTGCTGAGTGCTGACACATTCACACCACCGCCCCATATCTAATCTCTACTCCTATAATCAAGAATGGCGGACTGGGGCCCAGTCCTGGTGGGAGTGGTGCTGTTCATCCTGCTGCAGCCGGGGCTCCTCTTCCAGATCCCGGGCAACAACCGCCACGTGGAGTTCGGCACCATGAAGACCAACGGCAAGGCCATCACCGTCCACACCCTCATCTTCTTCGTCCTCTACGCCATCCTCATCCTCGCCGTTCATATCCACATCTACACCGGCTAGATCCCCTCTTTTTTTTCTCTCTCTCAGAATACAAAGTGTTGTTAGCTGTTAATGACTTTCTTGTTTAACTTTGCAGATTAATAATTTAAGTTTTCATCTTGTTTGATAACTTTTTTCTTTTTTTTAAAGAATAAGAATGATGACTAATGTATGATCTAGTAGGGATAGTGGTGATTTATGAAAAGGAGTCATGTTAATTAAGCAAATGAAGGTAGATTTTATTATTCCATTTTCCTACTATGTTTTTTTGTAAATTAAAAGAAAATGCTTGTGATTTTGTAGTCTTGGAATGGAATTACGGTTACCATGGGTTGGGGAATGAATGATTATGCCTAATTTAGTACTCCTACCAAATGATGATTAGTAGTAGGATTTACCATTCCATCAAGCTGTCTAATTTAGTACTACTAGGAATGATGATTTGTAGTCGTAGGATTTACCAATCCAATCTATCATACCAACTACCAACCACCTCCTTTGAATCGAACTTCATTAATTGAAGAACTTGGTCTGAATTTCATATAGGAGTATTACTTTCTTGTTTGTGAGTAGTACAATGTTCATCTTCACTTATACTAGTCATTTTCTTCCTTGTTTTGCTGATTTCAATTCCTGTCATTTAGATGAATGGAATGAAAATAGGAATGAAATAACGGCTGAGGTATAAACGACTGCGTCTAATCTTGTAGGAACGGTGATTCCTACGAAAGAGGACTTACCGTTTCATTCCCTTCCCTATAAAATCGTACCAAGCATAACCTTATAGTCGAACTACATGAATTTCAAAGGCTTGATACTCCTAGAACTTGGTCTGAATTTCGATATATTGCTCCGATTCAATTCACTGTATGCGTGTATGTGAGTTTGTTTCTTGAGTAATTTCTTGTGATGAGAATTGGTGAAGTAGAAATCTGTTTACATTTGGGAGATTTATACAATCTTGAGAAAGAAAGAAATGCATCACATAACCAAGAAACATACTACATATAACATAAAATTGAAGTTGATTATGTTGTAAAAATTGGCAAGAATAGAGAAAGGAACAGCTCAAGTGTGAGAAAATGGTAAAATCTATGGAGCTAATCAGCATGTATATGAACTCCTATAGCAACAACCAAGAGTGTGTAGATGCAGAAGTACAAAATGGCATGTGCTATGATTGAGATCCCACTGGTGTACATGTTGCCGAATTCAATGAAGCTCGCCCTGGCCGGGAGCTGGAACAGCAGGCCCGGCGATAGGAGGATGAACAGCCCCACCGCCACTGCCACCGGCCCCCAATCAGGTCCCATTTCCTCTCTTACTCTGCCTCTGATACGTGCGTAGGATTGGGGAAGCTTCGAGTTTTTACAGCCTCTTGTGGTAGCTTCTTTTGCTGATGATTGGGTCTTGCAATGGATGTCACAAAACTGTCTTATTCTATGTTGGCTGCTAAAAGAAGTAGGGATATATGTTGTCTTATAGTGATGTTTCTTAGTGAAGAAGTTGAGTGGAGTTGAGCACAAGGTAGAATTAGGTATGAGGGAAAGTATATTGTGATTAGGAAGGGCATTTTGCTTTTTTTTTTTTGAGATTTAGGAAATGGTAACCTTTTAAAGAAGAGGTACATTGTGAGGAGAAGCCCATAAAACTTAGTATAATTGAGGGATAAGAATTTTTTGGCCCATCTATATTGTTGGGTCAATCTAATACTATCATGTTATAAGTTCAATGAGTTCCATCCTAGAATCAACAAATAGTGATATAAGAAATAATCTAGGGAACTTATACAGTGATTTTAATTTTTTCTTTGTATAAGTGTGAGATATTTGTAATATATGTTTTGTTTAATTCACCAACACAAATTACTTGGTCCCTTGGGGTAGAAATTGACTTGCTAAATTATAGAATTGAGATGAGTATTTTTGGCCAAGAACTTGATTTTAAGTAGATTTGGAGTTTACATAAATTTCTTAGTCTGCAAAGAAATGCTCTATAGTACTATTACAAAAAGTATATGTTGTCCTACACTCAAGATCATGACCACTAAGCATCAAAAAGAAAGATCATGGTCACTAGCTTCAAAAAGAAAACAAATTAAAAAAAAATGCTGTCTTAGTTTGAGTAATTCCACACTGCACAAGCAAGTAACAGTATAAGATTCAACATATATATAAAAGTCAAGAAGAAATCAACCAAATAATCAAGTCAGTGTCAAAAGCCGTAGAATATAAAAAATCCACAATGCAGATACAAAATCGCTTCATAACCACTATTTATGAATTTCCACAACATTAGAAGAATGAACTATCACATGTGTGTTACACTATTTTGGACTACTCTGTAACGTTGTGTTACAGCGTCATTTTACACAATGTCGCGCGTGCTATCAACATCAAACTTGTCAAATTTAAGAAAAATTGTCTGTGTAACACTTCCAAAATTTTGAAATTTTGTAACATAGTCATTTCAAAAAGTTAGCAATTGATCACACCCCTAGTGTTTAATTCACCCATTACCTGGTGCGACCTTATAGCAATCGGAGCTCGGCCAGAGGATGCTCCGGCCGATCTCCGACACCTTCGACACGATCCCGGCAAAGTAGAAGAGCGTGACCAGCATGATCACGAGCGGCATGAGCACGAATCCGATCAAGAAAGTGACTATTCCGAATAGCATCAGCGCCATCGAAATCCCAATGAAGAGCAAGCCGAAGGCCGTCGGGGAAATCTGGAGGCGCCGCGATGCTGCCGTGGGCGACTGCGGCGGAGAGAGGGTGGGGAAGGAGATGGAGAGAGGCGGCGGCCGGAAACAGTGGACCATCATCGACCATAGATCGTTGAGGGCCTTTGTTTGAGGATCTTGGCCTCTCATTTTTTTTGAAGAAGCGGTGGAATGGATAGGAATTTGTGCAGAGGAATAGGGGGGATTTAGCTTTGAGTTTGGAGAGTTTAAGGATAAGGGAGAAGAAGAAGATGCTTCTTGCCGCCGCTTACTATTTTTAGCATATTCAGTTGCTCAATGTAATTTAAACTAGTTCATCTCATGCAAGTTCAAGATATAATTCTACTATTGTTGATGACTTGGATTTTCGAAGCAAAAATGAAGTCATACTTATGAAATCGATGTGGGAATGAAATAAATGATGAGGCTAACTAAGTGCTTTGGAGCATTTCTAACCATTCCACTAAACTTAAATTCATTTTAGTATAAATCTCATATTAAATATTGATTTTAAACTATTCCACTAAACTTAAATTCATTTTAGTATAAATCTCATATTAAATATTGATTTTATTCCAACCACTTACACTAAACTCAAACTTAAAAGAATATTCTCTATATTATGTTTTTTTTACTCACAAAATTTAAAAAACTTTTAGGTATTTTGGTTTAGTGTAAACCTAAAGATAAATATTTTTTTTTCAAAAACCAAAGGAATAGATTTTTGAGTACTTTTGGAGTAAAATACCTATCCTATTTTAGATTTTAGTGTATCCCTTGGATATGGTCAATCTCATTAGATGAGAAATATTCATTCATTTTGATATCAATCGTTCTGTCTTCTAACATTTTGACAATTTTTTATTCTTTATGATATTACAACTCCATCACTATTGGGCATTTCCTTCTACGCAATTACTTCTACACTATCTTTATCTTTATATATGACTTTTGCTTTTATTCATTTCCTTTGGTATTCGTTATGCATATCTAGAAAAGAAATTATCCAAGCCTTTTTGCCATTCTTTTACTACCGTCGTCTCATTCATTCTATTATGACATATCAAGCATGTCTTAAGTGAATTATTCATTCAGCTTGTGATATTTATGTGTCAGTATCACCATTTTTAACATTTTCTATTAGTAATGAATAAAATTAATAATTTAAAACAAACAAAGGCTGGAATAGCTCAGTTGGTTAGAGCGTGTGGCTGTTAACCACAAGGTCGGAGGTTCAAACCCTCCTTCTAGCGGTTTTATTCGTTTCTTTCTTTTTTCCAATTTTTGCAAATAGAATAAATTGTCTACTTTACTTTTACAAAAACTTAATTATCAATATACACAACCAAAAAGGAACAACTTAAACAAAAACGCATCTCTGCAAATAATTAATCCACGAATAAATAAAAATAATACTCTGAACTTCTCTTTCGAATAGGTCTGTAAAAATTTTAAAGAGCAATTGAATTAGTAAGAGCCCCAAAAATAATTAATGGGGCTTCCAAAAATTGACGGGCAAGCGCCGTCAAAGAGGACGGAGCTCGCTCGCCGTTAAATAAGTGTGTTCGTTTCGTGGGCGTTGGCACGACTCGCCGTCTCTAGACGATCATTGACGAGTCGCCTCAGCACCCCCGACAGGACGAGTTGAGTTCGACAGCAGATGCAACTCGCTCTTTTATACACCTCTTTTCCTGTCCTCTGTTTAACGATTTCCGATGTGGGATAATAACTCGGTCAACCAACTCAGTCAAACGTTCTATGTTTTTTTATTTTCTTTACTAGTCCACCCCACTTATGCTATTGGGCCTAGGTTTATTACTTTTATGCTAGAATGGTGTTTAGATTCGACTATATTTGTGTTTGTCTAATATTTGAAGGGATGGGTTATTTACATGAATTGGTGGATGAAATTGTCATTCTGTTCAAAAAAAAAAAGTGTTTGGCACTATAAAATAACCAGTGTTTAATTACTGAGTACCAATGTGTTTGGTATAAGAAAAAATCGAGCACAAGAAGTGCAATTGCGTTCGAATATTTTTCTAAGAGCATCCGCAATGGATGCCCGATCTCACGTCCGCATCCATTGTAGAAGTCGGGCATACCCGAGGACGACCAAGAGTTCGGTCGCCACCGATCTCTCGCCCGATCCATCGGGCATCTACTGCAGAGCCACGTCCGATGACGCGTTTTCTATTTTTTTTTTTTTAATTTTCAAATCTATAAATATACCTTAAATTTCATCATTTTTCACACAACTCTCACACATCTCTCTCAAATTTATCTCCATTGCAATTTCTATCTTTCGCTTCACTTTTAAAAAATGTTTCTCGGGGAAGATATGAGTCGGTCTATGGAAAGCGCAATGTTTGCTTTCGGTAACCAGATTCTCGCAGGTATTCGTGCAATATAGAGCAAGAGCAAGCCGAACAGCAGGTCCCGAGGCCCATCCGCCGACGAACATCCGTCCGTCGAGAGCATGTCCTAGCTCATCAACGTCTGTTCGAGGACTACTTCGCCAATGAGCCCGGTGGGGACCGGCGGTTTTTCGCCGACAGTTTAGGATGCGGCGAGAGTTGTTTCTCCATATTGTTCACGCGTTGGAGGCGCGTGACGAGTACTTCCAGCAGCGGGAAGATGCGACCCACAGAAAGGGTCTATCCCCGCTGACGAAGTGCACGGTTGCGCTTCGTCAGTTGGCATACGGCACTACGGAGGACATGTTCGACGAGTATTCTCACGTCAGGGATACAACTGGCCGGGAGTGTCTGGTAAATTTTTGTGCGGGCGTTATTGACGCCTTCGGTGCCACATATTTGCACAAGTCGAATGCCCAAGATTGCAAGGACCTAATGCGGATGCACAATAAGGTGCACGGCTTTCCTGGAATGTTAGGGAGTATTGATTGTATGCACTGGGAGTTGAAGAATTGTCATGCAGCGTGGAGAGGCCAATTCACCAGTGGGTATAAGGGTACCCCACCCAACGATGATCCTTGAAGCCATCGTTGACCACAGTCTTTGGATTTGACATGCTCACTTTGGCATGGCGGGGTCACACAACGACATCAATGTGCTGAACTCATCGAGTCTCTTCACCGAGCAATGCAATGGCAATGGTCCTGTAACAGCCCGCCTCCTAGGGTACAATAAATGCGGCGGCTGCTACCCAAACGGACTCTAAAGAAGTACACATAGACTAGGGTTTCATTTAAAGAGTTTTAACCAAAGCATTTAAAGGAAACATCAGAGTAATAAAACAACTTAACCTAGAAGCTTAAATATGAAATAGGAAGGTATCATAAATAACGAGCATAATCTCAAGAGTATGGCATGGTTTCCAAGATAAAATCCTCAAGAAAAGCCTAAGGCCTCAAAAGCCAAAGGAATAAGTGCAAAGTATCCATAATAACACTAAAGTGTATAAAAAACTCAGCGGAAGACGACCAAGAGAAAAAGAGCAGCTATGTATGAAGACACAACTACACTTGAAGTTCAAATTATCCATCTTAATTAGTTAACAAGCTCAACACCCGCCACCGCCCGTCATCGTTCAACCTGCACATAAGGAAAACACATGCAGGGCTGAGTATTTTGAAATACTCGGTGAACTCGTTGCCAAAACATTTTATAAGTTATGCCACCCTTACCAAGTGAACTCGAGTTTTAAGCAGTTATAAGAGAATATCACGAGTATCACAAAATATATTTTCCATAGACTGGCCAGTCAAAATAACTCCCCATTTTCCTTAACAATTCAATAATCACAATCATACCATGGTGCGACGAAAGTGTGGCCACACTTTTCGCCCACGAGACCGGCCGACTAGCAAGGACGGCTCCCGATCCCCTCGTGTACACAGCCTGGTAGGGTTTGCGGCCCATACTCAGACCCGAATTCGTTTTAACATATCCATAGCCCTATAGCCCAATGGAGCGAACTCTCAAACTGGGCATCAGGCACACAATATCACAAACAAACAGACATAGGCATGGCATAACAGTTAAACCACCCTTATAACACCAATCAATATTTTTTGACAAAATAAAAGAGAGTTTTAAGAGTAAAGCCCACCTCGACTGCTTAAATTTCAAGTAGTTTCGCTTTTCCGTTATCCGGCTTCGCAACCGAGGTTTCACCTTTTAATCACATAGGCACGTATCACAAATTAGATTCAAGACAAACTCATAACTCATGCATGTCTCTACACTTTCCCTTTTCCCATCGATTTATCTTATAATTACCAAACAAAGATTATGTTCATCATATGACTTTCACTTGCATTTCAACTCTAAATCTAACATCAACATAAGTTACACAAGAGTATTTAGCCATCAAGCACACACCACACAACACAACACACACACACGACACGCGCACACACACGCACACACACCACGCACACGCCACACACACATACTACATGCATACATATTTACATACCCCTTTTTATCCCACTTTCACTCAAACAAGATGCATGAGGGTTCAAGAAGACCGATTCATCGGTTAGAAAGGAGAGGAATCGAGTAGAATCATGAAGACGGATATAAAAATACCTTAAGAGAAAAATGAACGGTAGAAATTAAGTATTAGACTCGGTTCTTCAAAATTCTTGGATCAAACTTCAATTCTTCACAAAGGATGGAGGATTATTGGAGTAAAGGTAGAAGAAAATTGAGAGAGAGTGGAGAGATGAGAGGGGCGTGTAGTATGGTGAGGGGGGCGAAATTTTATGGGGCTAGGGTTAGGGGTTCTCTTATTTATAGAGTTAGATAAAATCTTTAGGTAAATAAATAGAATATTTGGTAAGATCTTATTTTCCACAATTAAATAAATAAATATTGTGAAGTAGGGAAGAAGAATTAACAAAAATAGACTCTAGGGCAAAATCCCATGATTTTAGAAAATTAGGCTCTTAATTAGCCAAGATTTCGTTTTGAATATTTTTCGGAGTAGAATAAAATATCACGGAGCAAAATAAAATAAAATCCTCTAAGTATATAGGGTAGTAGGCGTGTATTTTGGGGTTCTCCCATAAGGAATATATTTTTATTAACTAAAATAAGATAAGGCAAAATCTCTTGAGGTATGGAAAGATTTGGTAGAATATTTAAATTCTAGGTATGGAAGGAAATCAAATAAGGGATTAACTAAAATAAAATAATTCTTTCCTTCCCACAATAGGTGATTTTCGAAAATCACCAAGGCACAAGGGGGCTCGATTTTTCCTCTTTAAAATAAGGAATAATTGGGTCTTGGATTTAATTTGGATAAATCCCAAGAATTAAATTAAATCCGAAAAAATAGAATTCTTTCTCCAAAAATCAAGGGGGCCGAAAATCACAAGAATTGGGTGACAAGTATTTATGGAAATTTTCTCTAATATTTTCACTCACCCTTAACAAATACTCCCTCCGTCCCAGAGAAGTTGGCATACTTTGAAAATGGCACGGGATTTTAGGAGGTTTTGTTTTGTGTGTTAAATGGAGAGAGAAAATATAATTTTTATATTCATGTGAGAGAGATCTTTTTCCAAAAAGGGAAATGTGACATTTTTTGTGGGACAAACTAAAAAGGAAAGTGTGCCAACTTCTCTGGGACGGAGGGAGTAATTCACATTATATTAAAATCACATGCCACATCACATTAGTCAACAAAGTTGACTTTTCAAACTTCCCGGTCAAAGAAACTCATGCAATAAATTCACTTATCAAATAATTCACATCTTCCACGTCATCAATAATAAATTTTAGGGCTCTAAAATTAGGGTTCTAAATTCCGAGATGTTACAGGTCCGGTTATCAACTTCACTGCCAACGGACGACAGCATCATATGGGGTACTACTTAGCCGACGGCATTTATCCGAGGTGGCCAGTTTTCTTGAAGACGATCTCCTGCCCAACGGGTTCCAGGAGAGAGTTTTTTGCAGCTCGCCAAGAAACTGCACGGAAGGACATGGAGTGAGGATTCGGTGTGCTTCAAGCGCGTTGGGGAATAGTGAAAAGCCCGGCTCGTTCCTGGTACATGCATCATATCGCCAATGTCATGTACGCGTGCATCATCTTACACAACATGATTATTCACGATGAAGGTCGTGCAGCTAGCGAACACTTGCAAGCACAACACGCAGAGATTGTGAACACTTAAATGTGCTCGGATATTGGTCAATAGTGGGACGACACGAAATTGTGCTCGGTAGTGTTGAAAATTTCAAAGCAACAAGATGTGCTCGGTAATTCTGAGCACACTCTCTGCGTAAAGCTCAATCTAGCCGTGACCTAAGCATGTGTCATGTCTCTTCCACACGACCCGTGCTACAATATGTTTGCTAGGTAAAGTCCTTTTTGTATTGCAAAAAGAGATTAACACTGCAAGACTAGAGCATACATTAAGTGGGTGTTCGGTTTGCAAGATTATTTGTAGAGTATTTGGTTCATGAAATTCAATACCACAACTCAATCATAGATGGATGATCATGAGATAATTAGTTATAGCTAAACCCCTCAAACAAAAATAATTTCACAACTCAATCCGATATTATATTTTACTATTTTATCCATGAACAACACCGCCTAAATTTAGTTATCAACTATATTATAAATATTAATTTGTACTGTAACATTTATACATATTAAACCACGCAATAATCGCATGAATTTCATACAACAATTAATCAAAGTAAGAATTGTTGCTTGCTCCCCATATATATATTTATAAGATATACTCCATATAACATATATCTACACGAAATCGTCTGAATTGATGAGCTCAAGCCGGAATCTCTCCCGAACGGTGGAGATGTATCTAGTGGCCTTGGCATCCACAGCTTCGTCGCCGCCACCACCAGCGTAAAAATTGTCGAGTTTGGCGTCCCGACCGGGCACGGCGGCGAATGCCACCTTAGGCATGTGATGTGGAAACACTTGGTCCTGCTTCACAATGATAAACCCGGCCGTGGTCGACGAGGAATCGGGCTTGGGCTTGGCTGAGCCGCGGTACAAGGACTTGAGCATCTTCGATTTGGCTAAGCCTTTGCGCTTGCTGCTGCGGTTCGACTCCATTTTACAATCGAGATATTTTTTGTGTGTTGGTTTGTTTGAGTGATGAAAGTTGTGTTGTGGGGATATATATAGACACATGCATGATAGGACTAAGGGGGTCATTTATGTCATTTTAATCATTCTTAAAATCTTGCAAATTAAATCATAACTTTAATTCAAATTCGTACTTGTACATAGAAAAGGTCTAAATTCGTAGTAGCATATATAATTACTATTTTGTTCCACATCAACAAATATCCAACATGTAGTATGTAAGTATTATATTTCAATTAGTTCTCCGTTTTTTTGGGATATCCCAATATATATTCCATTTTCTCCATTTCGGTTATTAAAAGAGATTTTTACTTACATATAGTATAGAGTAGTTTTTATTATTTAATGGTATATAAATTTCATTTTTCCAAGACAAATTTATGTACTTACTGTGTACAAAAATGGATGTGGACCAATGTGCTCGAATTTTTGGAATATAAAAAGATTTATCATATCTCCCAAGTAATCATTAGTATAAAAAGGAAACTGCTTAATTAGATAACAAAGAATTAGAATAATCTAAGCCAGTTTTGGCATGAGATTACTTTTATCACTATAGCGTAGATTTCCATGAAAATATCTAACAGAGTGAAAATTGAATGGAATATTTTTCTACAAAACATTAAAAAGAAATTCTCAGGTGCATGGATAAGATTCGAATCGTTTTCACTTCTTTTTTCTATCATATTCCGACGTACTAAATGAAAAGACACAGGATATTTATGCTTTCATAGAGGTTTTGATTCATTTGATGAGCCATTCTAACATTTTTGTTTTTTCTTGACATCAATATCCAATTTTTTTATCTGAATATATATGGTTTTGAAAATTTGATTTGCTGATTACATCCTTATTAGTATGATAGAGTCTCATTATATACAAATCCACTTATTATTATAAAACCGCAAAACTAGATCAAATTAGGGTTTCTAGATCTACTTTTTTTATAGATGAGTTGCACAAATGTATAAATTATTATCGCCTTCATCACGAGCCTAATTTATTTCAAGCCTAATTTACTTGACCCAGAGCAAATAACATATTAGGAGTATTGGCATGTAAAGATCTAAAGTTGCAGTGTTATGAAAGACAAGTAATAACTTCACACAACTTTTTATAATTTAAGAGTAATTATGCAATTCTTCATTTTCAATTGAGTCAAATGGCAAAACAGAATAAAATAAAGTTGAAATGACTATACGAGATAAATAAAACAGTTCTAGTGGTTGAACATGAATCTTACCATAGATTTACATGTCAACTTCAGATAAGTACTTGACATGATAAAGTCATGGCAAATGTTTCAAGATAAGATAGATATATATGACGAACCTTGGATAAAATGTTTTTTCGCTCTAGCTAGTAGGTCCGAGTTTGGATCACTATGACGCATAGGTTATTAAGAACATATTATACTCTCTCCGTTTTATGGTACTACTCGTGTATTTGTGTCTCTCCAGTGCCTCAATGCTACGTATAATCTTTACCTTTCACCTTCATAGTCACCAAATCTCAAATATTAAGATGTAACATTCTGTGTTCAATTATCATCTATTGCCAATAACGAAAACAAAACATCTTTTCCTTGACCAGTAAAACTCCTAAATTAAGCAGTTAACTATGAAATTTGTAAAATGTAGTGTAATAGCTATAGCTAATTAGAGCAAACGATCCATCAGCTGTACAAAAGATTAAAACTTTTCTTATCATTTCCCTTTTTGGTAAAAGTCAACACATTCTTTTCACTTACTTTACTCTTTATTATTACTTTATTCTCTCTTCATCTCTCTACTTTTTTCATTTATTACTTTATTCTTCATTTATTTAACTCACTTAACATATTTAACTCACTTTCTTAAATCGAATGCTGAAAAGAAGCGCCCCACTGTCGTAGAACGGAGGGAGTAGTAATTAATAAATTGGTTCTATCTAAACCGGTCTGATTTGATTTAAAATTTAAGAATATTATGAACGTACAATTTATGTGAGTTTATGTTTATTCAATTTTTGTAGGCTAAAAGCTACTACAAGTTTTACATGATTTAATTATCTCAATTTGTCAAAAGGAGGTTCATTGTTAGATGGAGTACCTCATTCTATTAAATTAAGACTCTATGTTTATGATGCATTCAACAATTTATTAAATCTCGTTAACAAAATGTGAGTATTAATTAATTTATTGATAGTAGGATAATATCTCAATCTTCTCACATCAAGTGGCATTTCTTCCTCTTTACAAACTTGGCTCCATATTCGAAACTCGTTTGATTCTTTCATGTACCCTTTTTTTTAACTTTGGAATCTTGATAACTTTTTGGTCTAAATGAAATTTCCTATGCACCTCAATATTCGTCAGCATTGAATCAACAGTGAACCTTGTTCCTTTATCTAGCTAGAATTTATTAACACTACATATATTTTACATGTATATTACAACTAATTTACATAACTTTCCACATTAGAACTATCCTGTATGAACATAGTGTACAGTATATTTACATTGCGCAAGGAAAGACCCCGCTAAACATAACCCGAGCACGGGGCATTTTCGTTACACCCTACTGTCTCATTCTCATCTAGAGCTACAACGCGCATTCTACTTCAATGGGAATGGCCCGGTTCTCGTAGTATGCTTACAAAGACTATTGGTAATGCACGGGAGTCGAGAGTACTATCCGATCAAGAAACTGGAAAAAGATCGATTCCTGAACAAGTTACCCAAAATGAGGGCGATGTTGCTCCCCTGTTGTTGTTTGTCCGAGCAGTTTGTGTTCCATTTGACGTGCAAGACGTCTTGTCCGATCTGTTGGCGGATGGAGTCGACTATTGTAGGATCAACTTCGTCTCCCGTCACATCCGTGACGCAGAAAATATGCCTGGCCTTCCCGCCCTTGCTAGAAATTTCTGCTCTTTTGATATAGAGGTTGTTTTCTCTAAGTATCCTTGTGATGTTAGGAAGAAGTCCAATTCTGTCCTCTGCACATAATTCCAACTCCAATCCCTGCAAAGAAACAAGGATTTGCCATTACAAGACTATATACTATCGAGTCGAGAATCATTTCTTGAGTATTGAAAACTCACAAGCATACCTCGGAGCTTCTCCTTTCAATGGCTGTTTCTAGACGTTGTGCAATACGTTCTCGTTCAGCTTCTGATTGTACGGGAACACCATCAACACAACGCACGTAGTATTCCTGCAGTTTTGGATAGCATGAGAATACTACGCCCGTTACCTGATACTAGCTAGACAAAATTAATCTCTCCGTCTCACTAAAAAGTGACACATTTTCCTTTCTGAGATGTCCCATTTTGATACATTTCTGAAAATGAAAACACGACTCTCTCTACACTTGACACACTAAAAAACAGTGCATTGAATCTTGTGCTGAAAAAGAAATGCATCCCTTCTAATAATTCAAATGAGACGAAGGGATTAATCTTAAGTTTTATGATGTTTGACGCTATAAAGTTACGCCATGATAATGCCAAACACAAACATCTTACCAAGTAAATTGAGCCAACATAATAATAGCAGAAACAGGATAAGCCAATAAGTAATTTGTTTATTAATACAGTACTTTGCCATCTATTATTGATTAAAAATTGACACCCCTATGCGAAATACAATGACTTTATTTTCAGTATGCTATCAATATAGAATTGCAAAAATTACGCGGGAGGAATTTTACCTGATATGCTTCATCTGTCCCTCCACGGACTACTCCATGAAAAACAACGTATTGCATATCCGTCAGAGTGCATATGGTATCAAATAACAGCTTAGGTCGATCGTCTGACCTCACAGTTATGACTGTATAACCCTTTTCAGTCCGATCCGAGACTGTTACTAAAGGACTTGAACTCTTGTCCTGAACTACTCTCGCTTTTGAGCCTTCACTCTTTTCGAAATCCTGATCAGCCAACATCTGGTGCAACCTTCTCTCACGGTGAGCGACTCCAGGGGGAGATACAGTCAATTTTGCAGTGTTCGTATCATAGTTTGATCTAAGAACATTGCACAGACGCTCCTTTATAGTTGAAAGGCGTTTAGTATCCCCAATTGCACATCCAGTGGAATAATCAGTTATGTGAACCACTGCTGCGGCTCGTGCCTTGTGCGTCCACAACTCAGCACTTACCACCCAACAGTGGAGATCAGCGAGGATCGCACATACCTCGGATAACAATCCTGTCCTGTCTGCCCCCGTCAGTTCAATGCAGGTGTACTCTTCATACGGCACCATTCCAACCATCCCTGTCACAGTAGGTGCCGAGTCATCATCGCTTTCGAGTTTCTGAAAATAGCATTATCATGAACATTTGTAAATCCCATGCAAGAATCCATAACTGAAGCAGTGTAAGGTAGAACATTTACTCGAATGTAAGTAGTAAAAAGTTGTTTTTCGCACAAATTAAAAACGACTCAACCTATCTCGGAAGAAACATAACGATCTGATGTAGATTTAGTTCATACAAGATTAGTACTCTATTCTTAAAAAGGCACCATCAAGTAAAAGTCTATGCAATAAACAAGAATCCTTCAATCCCCCTAAACATCTTGCTTATATCAGAATTGAGAAATTCTATTGCTCGGATCTTTAGTATTCTCTTATCTATTAACCGTGTTGCCTAAATCTGTGTTTACTATTTAGGCAGAACACCGTTACCATTTTTTACTAAAAAACTGAAAGAAACCTCAAAAACAGGAGAGCTTGGATCCTAAATCCGAAGAAAAATGAGAAAAGGCTGTACCGTTTGGATGTCACTGATGACCTCTTGATCCATAATCTTCTTTCGGTTGCAATCAACCACATTGAACACTGCATCGAAAACCAAGTAAACGAACATACGAGCTATTTCAAAAACCTTTACCGCAGAATAACACATTGCAATTAAACCAGCTTACCATCCATGAACCATCCAGCATCAGAAGAGATATAGCCTTTTACAATAACCAGATTCATGTCTGTTAGAATCTGAACAACATGAAGAAGAGTTCCATGCTTTTTGACACTGTCAACCTAGACAAAATGCAAACCAACAACCAAGGCTCTACAAATTAAACCAGCTCAGTCAAATTCAATCCATGATCAAGCAAATGTGTATACCTTTATTATAGTGGCATCAGCACAGGATTCATTGTCAATCACAACCCTGCAATCAGAAGCCCTAATTAGAGATCATAAATACTGAGTTTACTTTAAAATTTCCAACCATATAAGCAATTATACCCACAATGTGCTAATTCAGAGTTCTGCATGAAGGTATTCGGGTAAATTAGGGATTGTTCAAGCTCATTCACGAAGATTAAAGAGGATCTCCCAATTCTAGCTATGAATCCATTGGATTGCATTTTTATATTCTTTCTAAAAACTGAATTAGAGATGCTAGATCACAAAAATAAGCAATTAGATTCATGATTTGCTAATTCAGAGTTAAATCATGAATTATTCAAGCTCATTCACGAAGAATATGAGAATCCCCAAATTCAAGCTATGAATCTACCGCATTGCATTTTTTTTTTCTAAAAACAGAATTGGAATTGTTAGATCGCAGGAAATTATCAATTACGGTGAATCGAGATAAATCAGTGGAAGAAAAACAAAAACCTGGGAGGATTGATCCTTCGGATGAGCTTGGCAAACTCATCATCCATTTCTTTGTTTCCGAAAAAACAAATGAATATGAATAAATAAAATTAAAAAAATCAATACATGATCTTATTTCATTTGAGAAGGAAAGAGGTGGAGAGAGGAAGTTGTGAATGTTTTAGAGAGAGAAGGTCCGGCGGCGGCGGCGGAGATATGTTGCCTACAACATAGCTGCTCTTTCCACGTGGATTTTCCTGCTATTGCCACGTGGATTTTCCTCTGACTGAAGTTGACCGTATGTTTGAATAATCCGACAACTATAGCACCTAATTTTCATTGCTGATTACAAAGTGTGATAAAACGTGTTCCTTTTCAAATGCCAACATGGACTATGAAGTTCTCTGTATAAACTCTTTCACTTAGTTTTCTCAGATCCATTTTCTGGCATTATCATTAATCATGGCTGCTTATGGAGCTCTGGTTTCTCTTATGCATATCATAGATACCCTCGAGAAACATCCTTCTCCTCCCATTTCTATCGACGAAAAACAAGTTCAATCCCTCACTCAACACATTACCTTCTTGCAGGAGTTTCTTGATTGCTATATTTCCCCTTTTGCTGATAGCCACGAAGCTGATCCATTGGAGCGTCGCATTGCTGATGCAGTTTACGCGGCTGAGGATGTTATCGAATCCCATATTGTGGATCAAATTCACAGTGGATCCACAATCGTTGCAGATCATGACTTCTATCACAATCTACACAAAGTGATAGAAGAAATGGATCTGATCAACAAAGAGGTGAAGAGCATTGCACTTCAAGCTCAGACCAAGCAGAAGCCCGTTGCTGCCTTGTCGGCGTCTTCTCCCACTGTGAAAGAAAACGTGATCCTGGGCTCTAAAGAAGTGTTTTTTGAAGTTCTAGATAAGCTCGCTGGAAATCAACTCAACCTCCAAATCATCCCCAAACAAACGTCGATCGCATTGAGGAACGCTACAACGAGGTGAAACCGAGGTGGGCGTTGGAGCAAGGTTCAGCTGCGCAAGTGTTGGGATCGGATCAAGCTCCACGTTAACAACTCATGTTATATCTACAACAAGAACAGGGACGGAAGGGCTAGCGGTGAGAGTATGGAGGATGTCTTCAACAAGTCGTTGTCAGAGTACCAACGACAGTTCGGGAAGTTCAAGCTGTACAATGTTTGGCTGATCTTGAAGGACAAGCCGAAATTCAACGGAGGGATACCGGCTGGATCCTCGGCTGTGAAGCGGACGAAGAACACCGCCACTAGCGGTTACACGAGCAGCGGCCCATCTCTTGTGGATCTGAATGCTGAGCCGGAAGGGAGTTCCGGCACGCCTACGTCTACTTTTAGACGTCCCATTGGCACCAAGGCTGCCAAAGCCCAGGCCAAAGGGAAGGCGAAGGCGGGCGCGTCTAGATCGGCGGCTCCCCCGTAGGCTGCACCTCCTCCATCTGCTCAGCTCATGGACAGGGCGATCGAGGAGTTCGGAGGTTTTCGCGAGGTGGATGAGTATAGGTTTATAATTGACGCCCAAAACAGTCTTCGTCAGCAAACCGATCCGGAAGCCCGACAGAGGACTAAGAATATGATCAAGAATTTGGCACAGAGGTTAAATTTAGATGACTAGTTTGGTTTTTTTTTTTTTTATTTAGTATTTTAGTTTTAATGTAGTTTTTTTTAGCTAAGTATGATGTAGTTTCACTTTTAAATTAAGTAATGTAGTTTTTTTTTTTTTGGTTGCATTTGTGGTGTTTAATAAAATATATTTTGGTATTTTAGTTTAATTAAAAATAAAATTGAAAAACAATGATTTAAAATTGAAATGAAAAGTGGATAAGAGATAGGGCATCCACTAGGGCTCCACCATTGCAGAAAGATAGAGCATGCTGATGTGGCAACCACTAGGACTCTCAATAGAGTTTTCACTAGGGCATCCATTGTGTATGCTCTTAGTAAGCGTCTCTGAATGCAAATTGGAGACGTTGTTAAAAAACACCCCGAATACAAATTAAAATCACTTAAAAATATCTCTAAATGTGACTTAGGGACACATTAAGGTGTATCCAACTATAGAATGATATCCATTACATCTAACAAATTCACTTAGAATTCAAACAAATACAAACTCCCAATATGGAAGAATTGTATCAACGGGAATTATAAAAATTTAACAATATTCACATAGAGAATAAAAGCAGAATACTATATACACACTTCACTTTATTAGAAATAAATCTCTTTCTCCTTTCTCCTCATTAAAATATTCAATTATTTTTCTTTTCTCTACTTACTGTACCTTACAACTCCTCCAAAAATCTTGTGCCACTCAAAAATGTGGATATCTTGAGTTACACGAAGGGAGTACAAAATAGTAGTAGTATTCCCCCGACCCATTAAAGATAACTCACTTTTCTTTTAGTTTGTCTCAACCAAGATGACTCATTACTAATAATGGAAACACCTTTCATCTTTACTTTATTCTCTCACTCTTACTTTACTCTCTCCACTTAACACACAAAATAAAATTGCATAAAAACTCGTACCGCCCAAGGAAGGGGTCATCTTCCTTGGGAGTTGGGACGGAGGGATTACATACATAATTTAATCTGTAGAAATATAATTGTCTCACACAATAAAAATATAGAAACATAATACTTGTAGGTGGTGTTAAGTTTCCTAGATAAATTAGTAGCAACATATAATCTAAAATTAAGTTGGTGAGATTATTTAGTAGGAAGGGATTGGCTATGACTAATTATCACATGACTATCAACTAGGATTAACTCATGAGATTCAAACTTATGAACCAAACATAATATAAATTTAATAATGAGATATGATCTTGCAAACCGAACACTCACGTATTGCATAAAAAACAATATTCCATCTGTTCCATTAAAAATGTAACGTTTTTCTTTTTAGATTGTCCTATTAAAAATGAAACGTTTTCTAAAAGGAAAATACCACCATCTCTATTTTTTCCATCTCTCTTCATTAAATCATAACACAACACTACAGTATATAAAATAAATTCTCTCTACTTGTTTTTCATGCTTTTATTTTGTTTACTTTTGTTTCCTCACTTATATCAATTTTTTTCTCTATTTTTAGGAGCTTTTCATCCAAATCTTATGCATGTGTGTTCGACCTCTAATTATTACTCCGTTCGTTCCGTTCAAGTTGACCAACTTTCTTTTTTTGCTTATTCCAATTAAGATGATCATTTTCCAATTTTATAAATAACCTCCTCTCTCTTCTATACTCATTAAAATATTCAACAATTTTTTTCTCTCTATTTTATTATACTTAACAACATTTCCTAAAATATGCAAGTGAGATTTCGTTAGAATCCTTATGAAATTATCTTTAATTTGATATATATTATACGAAAAAATAATTTAAATCGAGAAAGTTATATGCGTTTTAAAGTTATGAGATATTTTTCAAAAGTTAGTTACAACTAATTTGTTGTAAATTGACCTTAATATCCTTATTGACATTCTGAGGCTGATGATCTAGACCCTTGATTTGAATATATATGGGCTATTCTTTAATTGTAGTTAGCAATTAAGTATTGAGTTAGCAATATAACACTTCCCATTAAAAATTTAGTGTGATCTTTAAATTTTTCTTCTACTATTTTACAAGAATACAATTACGATATTACCTTTTAAAATTCATGGGAGAATTATACTACTAATCTGTCTTGTATTTTAAAAATTTCAAGAATACAAATACCCCAACTAATTTTTTAAAATTTTGCATTTTTATATGTCTAATACTGTATTATTTTAATTCTTCGTACTATTATGGTTTATTATTGTATTTATGTTTAAATTACTAAGTTAACAGTTTATTTTCTAGACTCTAAAGATATCCAATGCGTATTTATCATAATATAAAAATATATTCCCTCCGTCTGTTATTAAATGTTCCATTTTTCCTTTTTCGTCCGTACGTCAATAAATGCCCATATCACTTTTACCATATTTGGTAAGTGAACTCTACATTGCACTAGCGCATTCCACTCATATTTTATTATAAAACCAATATATAAAAGTAGTTCCCACATTATACCAACTTTTCTACCCACTTTACTTCATAAAGTCAAACAATTTCTTAAAACCCGTGTGTATCAATATGAGACATTTAACAGCGGACGGAGGGAGTATGATACTTTGTTTAAACTCTCCCATTGAAAATCTTTGATACTAGTACATCATTACGGACCACTTATACAACTTAAGAAGATTAAACGCTCCTAACGAGGCGTTAGGATTAGTTTAAACTCTTAAGACATAAATATGCGCCCTTATTGCTAAATTTATGCACAGACTTATAAAAAATTCTAGTTCCGTCACTGTAGCCAGTGACTCCGGCCATGCATTGCTCACCATATTGCAAACGAAGCATATCATTTGCATAGCTCTCTCCCTCTCTCTGCATAGTCTTCCGTCGACGTTGTGCCCTTGCCATCATCCAGTTCGCCAGAGCTTGTTCTGTTTGCGGTGCTGGAACGAATAACACGAAGCCGTTTTATGTTTGGGGATGACACGCCAATCCAAGAGCATACAGGGGTGTATCTCGTCTTGCGGAAAGAAGACTACTCGACTCGGCTTACAAATTACATCTACGGTTTATAGTTTCTCACTTGTATTTTCGTTTCACTTTATTTCTTTTTAATTTCTCCATTCTTCATTGGGAATGTAGTACGCCCTACTAGTAATTTCAACCAAAAAAAAAACATTCAATCACTTAAGACGGGACCGGAGGAGTTTATGAATTTTGATTGTGTTGTGTTGCATTTATAAATGAGAAGATGGGTTGAACCGCTTGGGGGCGCGAACCACCATAGTCCATAGATGTCCAGGTTTGGCTTGGCCGTACACATTTCATGACTTAGAGAAACGCTAAAGTAGTTTCAGTGTGCAATTAGTATTTAGAAGAAATTTTAGTTTCAAATCAGTCAATAGCGTGAAACTCGTAGCATTTTATTTTATTTACGAAATTGAGAGGGAGTCCTTCGCGCCACATAAACATGCATTTAAACTCTCTAATTAGCACAATTAATCTCTGAATAATGTAAAAATAGTCTCCAGCCAAAACATGTTTTATATTCGATTATGTAGTTATGTAGTTATGTAGTTATGTAGTAGATATCCTCTTTAAATTATTGTAGTAATTTGTAAAAGGCCCGACGAGTGATGCAGAATAAAAATGACTACCAAAGCAAAATAACTCTAGTTATGTCTGAAACGTATCCAAATCGTAAATGGCAAAAAACAAAAACATGGTGACGATGATGATGTTCTTTTGATCCCTAATGAAGCACCAAAATGATAGACGTTTAATGTCTAACAATCTTCAACAGCCACTGCATCTTTTGCAGAAAACTTCAAGCTAGCTCAGATCCGAATTATTAGCTTCCTTTGAAGATTTGAGGTACCACTTTCTCAGACGAGCCGAAGCTTTTAGTACCTCTTCGTCCCAGTTCGACCTCCACATCATGAACGATAGCGCGATTGTCTCTGTGATGACACCGCAGAGCATTCCAATCCACAAGACTTTGCATAAGTACTAGTACGTAACTTAGGCTCAGCATAAAAATAAATGAATTTGCACATGAATTTGAAGATTGATTATTCAGGAGCATGCTTGGTTGTGATTTTAAGTTCTATATGAATTCATGCTAACATGACATGCTTATAAAAACTTGAAAAGATTTAACTTGCGGTTTGAGAATCATTACCTCAAAAGAACGATAAAAAGATTTATTCAAAAGTGCCCCTGCTTGAAATTCTCCTTTTTTAAAAATGCTTGCTTCAAAACTTGCTAGGAAAGGTGAAAACTTTTCTGTCTACTTGCTTAAAATTCTGGGTGAGAAGGGATTTTGGGTGTGTAGGATTTTGGTAGAAAGAAATTTGAGAGTGCATCGAAAAAGCGTGAAACTGGATTTTGGAGTGTGTAGAAAAGCTATGCGTTGGAGAAGTTATGAAACTGAAATTTTAACAACTCTTCCTCCTTATACTAATCTCTGCCGACACTCATGCGAAAAGAAAAAAATAATTAACTAACCGGTGAAGACTTTTAATTCAATGCTCTTCCGGATTTTGGGAATGTGTCTCCCTTGATTCAATTTCTTGTCTGCAGATTTTTGCAGAAATAATTCATCTTTACATACACGCACATATATATATATACACTAACTATAAAACTATAAAACGTGACATATATACATATGTGATGGCTTCGGGTCGTTTTCAGTTTTCAGTGAATAGTACTGCACTATTCACATGTTGACTATGGTTAAAGATGGTAAAAGTTATTTTGTTACTGTATTATTATTACAGTGTCGTTTCTGACTTGTCCATCATTTGTAGGAAGTTGGGGGTCTCTTGAAGATAGAATACTAGCTTTGCGAAGAAGCCTTAGCTTGTTTTTGTAACATCATAATTTAGTACGTTTCTCATTTGAAGAGAAATGACTATATTTTGTAAATGGACATTTAATATTCATCTGATTTATACACGAACAATTATTTTATCGCTTCATGTATCTTCTTGCACATCAAATTTCTTGATCAAAATTATTTTTTCATTGGCCCTTAACTATCAATTAAAACCCATCAAGGATTTTAATACAAAGAAACATAGAAGTTTAAAATACTACTTGCCTTAATATATTTATTTACTTTATACACGTTTAATGACGTTAATTTGAGCGGGGTATTACACGGCATTAGCATCTCCTCTTCCCAGCTCATTAGCAACCCTCACACTGCACATAAAAGGGAACAAGTTTTCAGACAGGGGAGTGGCGTGATAAAAAGACTTCGCACTGAACCATAAGTTAGCGCGTACCATGCAGTGCCAAGAATGCCCAAGCATATCATGAACTCCCATCCGTTGATGTTGAGGCTGCAAATCTCTGGTTTTAGTTTCCATCGTTGTAATATAGTCCAAAACAAGACATTTACTGAATCGAACACTCACCAAATAGAGAAGGCAGAAATGGCAACTTCAGCATTCTTCATGTACCCTGCTACCAAGACTAGAATGGCGTAGTACCATAGCTCAAGGCTGTAAAAATAACCGAAAAAGTTTTATTAAGTCGGTCACTGAACAATGACAACGATGTCCTCTCACTTCTATAAACCACTTTTCTTAAGGAAATGATGTAATATGCACACAACTTCAAGTCTTCCGACTCTCAACTAAACTAACTGTACTTCAAAAATAGAAAGAATTGAGCATTAAACATAAAAGGAAGATGTGTTTGTATTCCCACTATAATCCATTAGTTCTAACTACGAGTAAATATTTTCATCTGAATTACATGGAACGTGTCAAACTTCAGGAACTTGCATCTCCAAACAAGCAATTGAACACAATTGTTTTAGGGAGAAAGGACGTACCAAACCATCAGGCTAGAGGCTATTGAAAGTTTCACCACAGGGAATATGTCCTTAAATGCAGCCATCGAGAAACCTGTCCAAGACTCAGGGCACCATCCACCGAATATGTAGATGAACTCTGTGTTATGACAAATAGGGCAATTGTGAATCGAGAAACAAAAGAACGTAAATAGACACAGAATTTACGTGGTTCACCAACGTTGTTGGTTACCTCCACGGGTAGGAAACGGAGAAAAATTGTATTCAGAGTGTTTTTAGATTATGGCTACAGATTGGATCTGTCAGATCACAGAATTATGTGTCCTACTCCCGTATAAATAGGCACACAAAAGATAGACTGGGCCTAGGAAACATAATCCTATCCCAAATAGGAAACCTAATCCTATACAGATTCAAGGCATACTAATAAATATCCACCTTGACTTGAATTCTCCCTTCTTTCAGCGGAATTCAAAACCCTGGTCTGAAAACCAGGCTCTGATAATTTGTTAGGATCGTGGACTGCAAGTTTGCAACAAACGTTTAATATTGTCTGCTTTGGGTCAAGCCCGCACGGATTTGTTTTTGGGTCACTCCCAAAAGGCCTCAAACTAATTGGGGTTGGACGGGAATTATATACACCTTCCAACTTCCCTCAGACTCCCGATGTGGGATGGAGTTTGTACATAACAAACCTCCCCTCAAACCAGATCACATCGGGACAGACGCAGTCGACACAAACATGGGTCGCGGCCCGACCCATAGCCACCTAACAATACCAGTTTGTTGTGACAAATATGACAATTGTGAATCGAGAAACAAAATAACGTAAATAGACACAGAATTTACGTGGTTCACCAACATTGTGTTGACTACGTCCACGGGCAAGAACGGAGAACAGATTGTATTATGACTGCGGTTTTCAGATACAGATTGCAGAATTATGTGCTCAACTCCCATATATATAGACATGCATTAGACAGACTGGGCCTAGGAAACATAATCCTACTGAGACATGTTCAGTGCAAGCATAGCACCCCCGACCCCCCATTCGAGAATGTAGACGAATAGATATGATAGAGGGAAGTGGACTATGAATTGTAGAACCGACAAGTAAGCTATGATCATGTTCTTTTGCTGTGCTTGCAGATACATTTGAATTGTCAATGCAAACACAATGGAATAGTTGAAGGGGATAAACCACAGTGAAATATATCCGGCAGACACTGCAATATCCTCCTCCTGACCAAGTAGCCTAAAGATAGGAGTTCCAAAGAGAAAGAGAGGCAATAATATAGTCATTGAGAGAAGATCCACGATCCACGACCGTTGCAAGAAAATGCCCATCATGTGGTACTGCTTCGCCCCGTATGCTTGCCCACAGAGAGTCTCAGTTGCACTTGACATTCCAATCTGCATCACAACTAAAGAGTGAAAAACACAACCAATAACACCAGCAAAGATGTGATTATTAAGGTGCACACAGTTCTAGTATCAAATAAAGATTTTGGAATCACAGAACAGTCAATTTTACTAATGAGGATTGGCCTAAATTGATTAAGATTGATTGGAAATGTGGGATATCCTAAGCCCTTGATAATATTTATAAAAACACTGAATCATGCACATTATCAATCTTGAATAGTAGAATTAAAAACAACATACTAACTATATGTTTCATAAACAAAGATGCAAAGGGTGCATTACTAGAATCCCATTCACGAATCGCACGAGCAAGGTCTGAACAAGGGCGTAACCAGCAAGATCGACCGAGCTTATGTGGCCAATAAACGACTGTGTAACTACAATGGTACCAAAAGAAGAAACTCGAGAAATAACACTAGGAAATGCAACCCTCCATATTTTCTTGGACTCCACATAAACTTTCTCCTTTAAATCAACTTCCGGCTCATTTCCGGAGCTCAACAATTGAACTTGCATTTCCGGAACTTGCATCAACCTCCGGCTCATTTCCGCCGTTTATTTCCGACCTAAATGGATATAATTCCATTTAAGAAGAGTGTTTACGATCAACTAAATTTATAACATGTTGAAAAGTTTAATTCTCATTCAACTTGTTTTGTTCTATGGTTTACACGCTTCTAAATAGGCTTAGGAGTACAACAATTAAGGAAAAGATTTACCCTAATTGTGATTGCCTATTACACGGTAAGAATCAATCATAGTATCAATCTCATATCTCCTTAGTTTATTTCCCTCTAATTTGATCTCCTTTTTATTTCTATCCAACACTCCCCCTCAAGTTAAGTAAGGGGATCGCCTATACTTAACTTGCCTAATACTCCATGAAAGCTTTTCGAGTCCACAGCTTTGGTGAGAATATCAGCTAGTTGGTATTCAGATCTGACAAATGGTAGCTCCACGATTTTTGCTTCTATGTTATCTTTGATGAAGTGACGATCAACTTCAACGTGTTTAGTCCGATCATGTTGTATTGGGTTTTCAGATATGCTGATAGCTGCCTTATTGTCGCAGAACAGTTTGCAAGGCATTTGTGGCATAAGCTCCAATTCCGTCATCAACCTCTTGAGCCACAAAATCTCAGTCAATCCACTTTTGATTCCTCGAAACTCTGCCTCAGCACTTGATAAAGCGACCACCTTTTTGTTTTTTACTCCGCCAAGTGACTAAGTTACACGCAACAAATGTGAAGTATCCTGCTGTCGAATTCCTATCATTTGGGTTTCCTGCCCAATCTGCATCTGTGAATCCATAAATATCCATATGACCATGTTTCTTGAACATAACTCCGTGGCCTGGTGTTCCCTTCAAATAACAGACAATCCGTAGTGCTGCCTCCCAATGAGCTGCTTGAGGCTTGTGCATAAACTGACTTACAACTCCAACTGCGTAAGCTATGTCAGGTCTGGTATGGGATAGGTAAATCAACTTCCCAACTAAACGTTGGTACCTTGTGCGATTAGTGGAATCTGCTCCTTCTACTATCTGCAGGCCGTGGTTCTGGATCATAGGAGTGTCTGCAGGCTTACAATCCATCATCCCAGTCTCTGCCAACAAGTCAAGAACATACTTCCTTTGATTAATGAAGATTCCCTTCGGAGACCTTAGTACTTCTACCCCCAGGAAATATTTCAGTAGCCCAAGGTCTTTCATCTCAAATTCCGAAAATAAGTTCTGCCTCAGCTGGCTGATTTCCTCTTCGTCATCGCCTGTGAGAATCATATCATCTACATAGATGATCAGACAAGTGATCTTTTCCCCTCTTTTCTTCAGAAACAAAGTATGATCAGAGTTGCTTTGTTTATACCCATACTTCTTCATTACTTCAGTAAATCTTCCAAACTATGCTCTAGGTGATTGCTTCAGCCCATACAACGTCTTCTTAAGTTTACATATTTTCCCTTCTCCAAAGTCTTCAGAAAAACCAGGTGGAGCCTCCATGTAGATCGGTTTTGGTAGTTCGCCGTGTAGGAAGGCATTGGTGACGTCAAACTGATGCAATGGCCACTCCTTGTTTGCTGCAATTGAGAACAAGACCCTGATTGTGCTCATCTTGGCCACTGGAGAGAACGTTTCAGCATAATCAACTCCATATGTCTGAGTATACCCTTTTGCTACCAACCTTGCTTTGTACCGTTCGATTGACCCATCTGGTCTTCTTTTGATGGTGAAGACCCACCTGCATCCTACTATTCGTGCCCCTTCTAGCTTTAGGCATACTTCCCATGTCCGGTTCTTCATTAGTGCATTAATCTCTACCAACATCGCCTTCCTCCAATGAGCTATCTTCATAGCTTCTTCAGCAGTTTGTGGTATCTCTTCTTCCTCATACAGAGCACTTGTGAATGCTCTAGCCATTTCTGTCAGATTGGCCTTGGCCAAATTTGCTACTGAATATCTTCTTTTAGTTCCTAACTTCACCGGACTGTATCTCTTGGGTGGAACCCCTCGAGTGATTCGTGAGGGAAGAATGTACCGACCAGTGTCACCATCAACCGCAATAATTTCATCTACACCAGAATCGTCAGAAGTAATAATTGTACTCTCAGGATCAGGTCTAGGGTTTACCTCAGATATCACTAGAGGAGAATTAGACTGAGACGTGGTTGACTGAGGAGGTTCTACAGTAGATATGACCGGCTCGGCGGTGGCACTAGCTTGTTCTGTTGGTTCCGCCTGCGAGTTACTTGGCTGAGGCACTGGCCAACTTTGGGGTCCACTAATACTCACATCCCTTAGACTACTCCCCCCTGTCCCCGAAGTTGGGTTTGATAAAAATATTCAAACTCTAGAAAATTACAGTTTATGGTAGTGATGATTTTCCTAGAAGATGGATCATAACACCGATATCCCTTTTGATTAATTCCATACCCAAGAAAGACACATTTGATGGCACATGCTGAAAATTTTGTTCTCTCGTGTTTTGGGACATGCACATAGACCGAACACCCAAAGACTTTAAGCGGAAGAGTGAGAGGTTCAGGAATTTTTGCCATTTTTGAAAGAACCTGAAGTGGTGTTTTCATGTCAAGAATTTTTTTAGGGAGACGGTTAACAAGATAAACTGAGGTAGCTACAGCTTCAGGCCAAAAAAATTTTGGGACATTTGAGTCAAAAAATAAGGCACGAGTTATTTCCAGAAGAATCCTATTTTTCCTTTCAGCTACCCCATTCTTTTCAGGTGTAAGGACATGTTGTTTGATGAACTAATCCATGTTCTTTAAAGAAATCACCCATGTCCTTATTGACAAATTCTCTACCATTATCTGACCTAAGGATTGAGATAGTTTTGTGAAATTGTGTTTGAATCATTTTAAAAAAGATGATAAATTTCTCAAAAACTTCAGATTTATTTTTTTAAAAATATACCCAAGTCATTCTAGTGCAGTCATCAACAAATATTAAAAAATATTTAAAACCATGATCACCGGTAATAGGCGCAGGGCCCCACACATCAGCATGAACTAGAGAAAAAATATCCTTAACACGTATATCACTGGATTTAAAAGATTGTCGATGATTTTTAGCCAAAAACACGACTCACAAGAAATGTCTTTAAATTGGGAAAATTTAGGAAAAAGCAATTTAAAATAACCAGCGGAAGGATGACCCATTCTTCGGTGTCACAACCAAGCTTCTCTATCGGCAGATCCGTGAGCAAGCATCGCAGCGCCACCTTGGTGAGCTTTCTCATCCACATAATAGAGGCCTTGACGCTCAGTGCCACGCCCAATTATCCTGCTCATCATGATATCCTGTAAAACACAGAAATTTGGGTGCATCAATAAAGTACAATTTAGCTCCTTGGTCACATGACTAATAGACATCAATTTGTGAGACAATTTGGGCACATAAAGACAGATTGAGAGTTTCAGATTTGGAGAAATTTTAATAGTTCCACTCCCATTTACAGACGTTAATTCCCCGTCAGCAGTCTGTATTTGGCTTTTAGTTGCTTCATTAAAATCAGAAAAATCACTCTTATCATAGGTCATTGTATCTGTAGCCCCACAATAAAAAATCCACCCACTTTCAGTATTCTTCTGCAAATTCTGGGCCATACATGCAATATGAATATTTTCCAAGGGTGCAAAGTAATTTGAACTTAAAAAGGATTTTTCTAAAAAACTGGGGTTGTTTTTCGGATTTTTCACATCAACAGGACTTAAATGTATATCAGTTTTGGCATGGGGTATAACACATAATTTCTCGGATTGGGGGGGGGGGGGGGGCTGCAGGCAATATATGGGGTGACAAATGTGAATATTCAAAAGATTGGGTCTCTTTTAACAAATCAGAAGAGGGGTTAGGGTTCAAACCCCCTAACCCGTTACCTCCAATAGTTCCGCCGCCGCCTCCTCCTCGGAAATCAGCAAATGCAGCCTCCCCAACCACCGCTCCTCTCCCGTTCTCTCCTTGGCGTCCTCGAGCGTCGGCGGCCTCCTGGTTGCCCGCTCCGACCGCCGGGAATAGTCCGCCTCCACCATCGTGCATTCCAATTGTCAATTTTGCCTTGGCCTTTTGATTTTCATCCCACCACTCCGGGAATCCGACAAGAAGAAAGCACGATTCTTCGGTATGTTCGTGTTTTCCACAGTGAGAACACCAAAGTTTTGATTTGTCCTATTTAAAAGGGCGACGGCTGGTGTTCCGGTACGTTGTGGCGGTGGTCCACTCCGCTGCTGGTTTCGGGCTGCAAACCCGAGCCCTATGCTGCCCGATGATGATGTGGGTTCATTGGTTGCGCCGATGGGTTCGACGGTTGTTGCCGGCATGATTTTGAGCCGGGCGGCTTCCCTCTTTATCCAGCCATACGCGACCTCCGCTGAGGGCCACGTTGGTGCAGTATTGGGGTCACCGGAAGATGAAACAATGACCGGAATAGCACCGATGCACAAAGAGTTGCTTGTAGATGAAGACGGGGAGGAAGGGAGAGCACTTTGCATTAAATCATAATAATGAGATTACAATTAAGGAAATTACAATTCTTATAGTGACTCAAGTGTACGATCTAACAAACTTCACCTCCTCTAACTACATGTCATTCCTAATGTGCGCCGTGTGTGTGATTTCATCCCCTATGATCCTGCGGTTGCATGCACCCATGCACCGCTTTATTTATCTCGTCACCTTTCGCGCTTATTTCTCATATCAAATCTCCCTCCTCGAAATAAACCTTGCCCTCAAGGTTTAAAATGCGGAAACCGCTCCATCAACTCATGCAAAAACTCCCATAGCATCCTCCGGAAAAGAGTTTGCCCAATGGACCAACACCTGAGTGGCTGGACGATTTCCCCTCTTCACCAGCTTGCGGCCCAAAATCTTGACTGGTTCCAAGAATGTGGAGTTCCCCACAGAAGGAAGAGTCCCATGCAGCTTGTCAAGTGAGCCAATCTTCTTCTTAAGCTGCGATACATGAAAAACAGAGTGTATTTTGCACTCAGCCGGCAGCTGCAATTTGTACGCCACTGGGCCGAACTTATCGATCACCTTAAATGGCCCAAAGTAACGGGGACTAAGCTTTTGAAACTGACGATCACGGAGGGTGTTTTGGCGATAAGGTTGAAGCTTTAAATAGACCCAATCGCCCACCTTAAACTGCCTATCCGAGCGGTGTCGATCATGTTGTTGTTTCATGCGTTTCTGAGCACGCCCAAGATGATGCTTAAGCACCTCAAGCATAGCCTCACGAGCAACCAAGGTTTCATTCACATCGTGAACCGAAGAGTCACCCCGAAAATAAGGAATATGGACCGGTGGTGGATACCCATAGAGAGCCTCAAAGGGAGTAGTTTGAATGGCTGAATGAAACGATGTGTTATACCAAAATTCAGCTAGACTCAGCCATTTACTCCAGGTGGACGGCTGATCCCCACACATACATCTCAGATACGTCTCCAAACACCGATTGACCACCTCCGTTTGGCCGTCGGTTTGAGGATGATAAGCCGTAGACATATTCAGCTCCACACCTTGTAGTTTAAAAAAATCCGACCAAAATGCACTCAAAAAGACTCTGTCCCGATCACTTATAATAACCGAGGGCAAGCCGTGAAGCTTGAAAACATAGTCCAAGAAGGACTGAGCCACAGTCAGAGCTGTGAAAGGATGGGCGAGGCTCATAAAGTGAGCATACTTGGTGAGACGATCAACCACTACCAAGATCGCTGATTTAGCAGACCCTCGATAAAGTCCATGCTAATGTGAGACCAAACATCCTCGGGTAAGGGGAGGGGTTGTAGAAGCCCAGGGGAAGCGCTATGATCATATTTGAAGCGCTGACACACATCGCACTCCCTTATGTATTGGCGAATTTGTTTCTCCATATTAGGCCAATAGAATAGGGAAGAAAGACGTTTATAAGTAGCCAAAATACCCGAGTGGCCGCCCGTACTGGAGTCATGGAACAGACTTACTATTTTCAGCCTTAAACCTGCATCCTCACCAACCACTAATCTCCCTTTGCGGCGTAACTGATCAGCAATCCAGGAAAATTTGGAGTGCTTCGAAGGGTCCTGTTTAAGCTCCGAAATCAGAGAACGGAGAGTCGGATCAGAGGACCATGTGGCAACAACCAGCGGGTAAATATCAGTAGAAACAGAGGTGATAGCCATGCAGAAGATCTCCGAGGAATGCACCCGAGACAGAGCGTCAGCCACCAAATTCTCGGTGCCTTTCTTATAAGTAATTTCAAAGTCATATGCCATCAACTTCGAAAGCCAAGTTAATTGCCCGGGAGTAGAGAGTTTCTGATTCATCAAATGAGCCAGAGTCTTATGGTCCGTTCGAACCTCAAAAGGTTGATGGCTCACATAGTGACTCCAGTGAGTGACCGCGAACACCACAGCCAACAATTCTTTGTCGTAAACCGAGAGTAGTTTGTGCTTAGGGGAAAGGGACTTGCTGATGAACGCCAGGGGGTGCCCACCTTGCATTAACACTGCACCAATGCCATAACTAGAAGCATCGGTCTCAATAATGAACGGAAGGGAGAAATCCGGTAGAGCCAGCACCGGAGGTGTTAACATGGCCTTTTTAAGGCAGCAGAAGGCCTTTTCGGCCTCATCATCCCAAAGGAAGGCGTCCTTCCGTAACAGGTCAGTCAAAGGCTTACAAATCACCCCATAGTTACGGATGAACCGTCTATAGTACCCCGTAAGGCCCAAGAACCCCCTCAATTTTGATACATCTGACGGAGAAGGCCATTCCTGCATAGCTCGCAGCTTTGCTGGATCCGTCGCCACACCTTCCACAGATATAATGTGACCCAAATATTCAATACGACTCTTAGCAAATTCACACTTAGAACGCTTAGCGAACAGAGAATGTTCTCGCAGCAACTCAAATACTTGTTTCAAATGAGAAAGATGAGATGCAAAGTCACGGCTATACACAAGTATATCGTCAAAGAAAACCAATACAAACTGCCGTAGGAAGGGTCTAAAAATATCATTCATAAGGCCTTGAAAAGTGGCCGGGGCGTTGGTGAGGCCAAAAGGCATCACGGCAAACTCATAATGGCCGTCATGAGTTTTAAAAGCCGTCTTGGGAATATCCTCCGGCTTCATTCTGATTTGATGATAACCCGCACGAAGGTCAATCTTAGAAAAAACAGAGGCACCGTGGAGCTCCTCAAGGAGTTCCTCAATTAAGGGAATCGGATACTTGTCCTTCACCGTGAGCTTATTAAGGCGCCTATAGTCGACACACATACGCCATGTGCCGTCCTTTTTCTTGACAAGCACGACAGGGGAAGAAAAGGGGCTTGAACTCGGCCTAATGAAACCCTGTTGCAGCAACTCCTTAACTTGTTTCTCAATGATATTCTTTTGCAAAGCTGTGTGACGGTAAGGGCGAGAGTTAACCGGGGCTGCTCCAGGAGTAAGAATGATCTGATGATTATGAGAACGGAGCGGTGGAAGACAAGTAGGCTCCTCAAACACCACGTTCTGGTCCTCCAAAAAAGAGTGAATGAAGGAAGGAACCTTCTGCTCCTCTTGAACAGAGCTCTCCAAAGCAAGCAGCTCTGACTGACCCTCCTCATTAAGCTGAATGCAGCAAAGTTGGATACCCTCTCCATGAGCTAGCAACTTATTCATTTCCTTATCCGAAACAGTGGAGACCCGGGGGAAATGTTGGCCACCCCTCAAAACATACCGTTTGCCATTCAACTTGAAATCCATGGTGAGGTGTTTGAAATCCCAATTAATCACCCCAAGAGTTTCCAACCATTGAACACCCAAAACCATATCACAATTGCCTAAGGGAAGGAGTAACACCTCAGTAGTAAGGGTAGTTCCCCTTAGAGACCACTTTAGATCCTTGCACATCGAAGCACATTCAAGCCGATTTCCATCGGCCACATCAACAAAAACCGACTTAATAGGAGTAAGACGAAGACCAAGCTTCTTAGCTAAATTCAAATCCAAGAAATTATGAGTACTTCCGGAATCAATAAGGATGTGAATAGTACGCTTACCAACACGTCCAGCGATACGCATCGTTTGAAAGCCACGAGAAGTCGATCCACTAATCGCATTAATAGAAATGAGGGGGCTATCCTCCTCCTCTGTTTCATCGCACCCCTCTGCCTCCTCCGCAGGTGGTTCCTCCTCACGGAAACCATCGTCCACCTCCATTACATACAGATACTTCCGAGCACATCTGTGGGTCCTATCGAACTTCTCATCACACCCAAAACAAATGTTCCTAGCCCTCCGATCAGCCACCTCCTCCGGAGTCAGCACCCGTTTACTCTTAAAAACAGGTGTAGTAGGGGTGGGCAGCAAGGAAGGTCTGCGAGAATCACTGCCCGATCCTTGAGAATTGAATCGCTTAGGGCCCGAAGGGAAGCCCTCCTTAACTGGAGCAGATAGATCCTGAAGGCGCGCTAATGCATACGCGTGAACAAGCGTCTGTGGCATGAAGAGGCGAACCGTCTTCTGGACGTAGGGTCGGAGGCCGTTGACAAAGTGACTGATAGCGTAGGCTTCGGAGATTGAAACACGACCCAGCAGCAATTCGAAGCGATCGTGGTACTCAGCGAATGAACCCGTTTGCTTCAGAGCAAGGAGCTCGGACATCGGATCGCCCAAAAGGTGATCGTCGAAACGTCCCTCTAAGGCTTGAAGAAACAGAGGCCATGGGGTAGCCGTGGGCACCTCTTGATACTTCCCCCAATTGTGAAACCATTGCAGAGCACGGCCCTCCAAGTTGATAATCGCCAGCCTGACCTTCGCATCCTCCGGCGTAAGATCCACCGCGAAGAAATGGTCACAACGTAAGATCCACCCAGTCAGATCCTCGCCGGAAAAGATCGGGAAACCCACTTTCGACTGCCTTGTTGCAAAATACTGTTGGGGCCTCGCCTGAAAACCACCTCCGCCCCCCTGATGCGCCACACCACCACCACCCGTGGCCATGAAACGGGCCATGATCTCATTCTGCTGAACCTGAAGAGCCAGGAACTCCTCCCTCAGCTCCCGCAGCGTCAGATCGCGCGCGGAGTCCGATAGATCGCGGGCTTTGTCAAGCTCCTCACGCCGACGATCGGCGTCGGAAAGCTTGGTAGTCAGATCTGTCAGAGCAGCAGTCAGCATCTCCTCGAGACGGCGGTTGTCGCCGGAGCGTGTTTCCACCATAGGATCGATGAAGCTGATACCACTTGGTGCAGTATTGGGGTCACCGGAAGATGAAACAATGACCGGAATAGCACCGATGCACAAAGAGTTGCTTGTAGATGAAGACGGGGAGGAAGGGAGAGCACTTTGCATTAAATCATAATAATGAGATTACAATTAAGGAAATTACAATTCTTATAGTGACTCAAGTGTACGATCTAACAAACTTCACCTCCTCTAACTACATTTCATTCCTAATGTGCGCCGTGTGTGTGATTTCATCCCCTATGATCCTGCGGTTGCATGCACCCATGCACCGCTTTATTTATCTCGTCACCTTTCGCGCTTATTTCTCGTATCACACGGTCGGTCTTTGAGGACCTCACGCTTAACCTGGTCGTATTTTGGGTTGAGGCCGGTCAGAAATTTGAACAATCGTCGTGTTTCACTGTAGCGCCGGAATTGTCCCACCCCTTTGTCACAACACGTGACCGGTTGCTCTTGGCATCGATCTACATCAATCCATGTACCATGTAAGTGACGCCAATTTGTCTCAAGGCTTTGTTCCCCTTGTTTGATGTTCCCTGCTTTCTCTTCCAGGTCAAAGAGGGTTTAGGGTTTAGGGTTTAGGGTAAGGATCAAACGTGCTCTCGAACGTCACGGCTAAGCTCTCCCACAGTGCTTGTGCAGTTTGATGGTGGGCAAAATCGATAACAATATCAGTTTCGATATTGTCCAATATCCACGAGAAGACGATTAAGTCTGTCTCTTCCCACTCCGTGTAATCCGCCGCCCCTGGTTTGGATGGTGGTGGATTGCCGTTGATGTGCCGGAGTACCCTCCTACTCCCAATCTGGATCTTCATTAGTCGTGCCCATAACGGATAATTAGTTCCGTTGAGCTTTACAGCAACAGTAACAGTCTTGCTTACTGAGAGTTTGGGTTTGGTTTCGGTTTCTTCTTCTGCCATGTTTTAATTCGACAGGGAAGGGTATTTGTTTGGGCTATGATGAGTTTTTTTCTGAGCCTTCATATGATGCCATGTTGAAAAGTTTAATTCTCATTCAACTTGTTTTGTTCTATGGTTTACACTTTACACGCTTCTAAATAGGCTTAGGAGTACAACAATTAAGGAAAAGATTTACCCTAATTGTGATTGCCTATTACACGGTAAGAATCAATCATAGTATCAATCTCATATCTCCTTATTTTATTTCCCTCTAATTTGATCTCCTTTTTATTTCTTTCCAACCTAACAGATTCAGATTCGAACTAAATAGAATAAAGCTAAGTGACCATATTATGTACAACCATAGATTGGTTCGATTAAGAAAAAAACGGTTTATTTTTAAATTACCAGTTCAATAGAAACTATATTTACTTTTCTATCCCTAATTAAAACTGCCGCCTAATTTTGTTCTCCCCAAAAATTACGCCTGTTTTTCAATTTTTCCCTCCCATTTTGCTACTCCATTTCCTTGATTACTTCAAAAACTTTCCATATCTACCTATAATTTTAGGATTCAACTAAATTAAATATTGCGTGTCCTTTTATTTATTTTTATATGATATGTATGTTTAGTTATCAAATCATTAATTAAGCTTACCTTTTATTCTATCTATATAAGCATGGTTTTATTATCTGACGTATTTTAGTATTTATAATATACAGAGAATTTCTTTTTTTAAATCTATATGTTATGTATATTAGTTTAATACGCACATCCAATTAAATGTATTATTTTTCTTGTTTAATAAGTTTATATATATTATGTAATATATTTTTTATTTAAAAATTCAAATACTTTAAAGTTTAGTTAGATTCATAAGTTAAAATGCTTATGAATTTTAATTATTATGTAATATACTACTAGTATACTATTTATTTATGTTATTGTCTAATATTTTAATTTTTACATACACATGATATCTAATGTGATAAATATTAAATATAAACATAAAACATATAGTATATAATAAAAAAAAAGGAAAAAAAAAACATACTTATACATACAAGAATTTATAAACTGAAATGCTTACCCATTTTAATTATCATATCCTTTATTATATTTTTTATGTTTTTGTTTAATATTTTATTTTTTACATAAACATAATATTTAATGTGATAAAATATTAAATATAAATATAATACATATAGTATAATATAAAAGAAACTATGCTTATAGATAAAGAAGAACAAAAAAAGATTGATTAAATGACATGCAACATTATTTGCATTCAATATTATTTTTTTTGATCTACAAATGAAATCTTAAATGTATTGCAAAATTCAACTAATAATTTATTATCATCTTACATTGTTTGAATTTTAACTTAATATAGAATTCTAATGAAATTATTGTTTATTTAAATATATAGTATATATTTTAATTTACTTGAGTCTAGATCAAACATCGAATTATTCTCATTAAATAGTTTTGTCTGTAAAAGAGATCCTATTATTACATTAGTGTTTGATTAAATATTTTTTTTATTACTGCAAAATCAATGAATTAATTAGTGAATTAAGAGCAATACTAATGACGTTAGTCTTGATTGAGATCTAATGTTGCAAAATAGATAGATCAGTTAGTGATTTGATCAAATGTTTTGTTAATGTGCTTGGGATTTCATGTTGAAAAGTTCAACTAGTGAATTATTTTCATTCAACCTTTTGACCGAATAGAGATATTATAGCAAATTATTATTTGATTAAATATTTTTTGAATTTACTTGGGTTTTATCATCACAAAAAATAAATAAATCACGCATTGAATTATTCTTATTTAACTAGTTTGTTTGTAAAAGTAATTTTATAACATTAATGTTTGATCAAATAAATATTAATGTTGCTTGAGATTTTTAATTTTGTAAAAAAAATAGATTAAGTTGTAAATTATTCTCATCCAACTATTTAGTTTGTAAGAAAAAATACTTATGGCACCCGTCTCTATTTAGATTTAGTGTTGCAAAATATATAGATCAATTAGATGCAATATTTCAAAATTCACCTAAGATTTATTCTTATCCAATCTTTTTTACTTATGGCATTATTATTTAATTAAATAATTTATTTAATTTACTTGAAGTTCTAATTAATATATCAATAAAAAAATGGAAATAAATCAAATAATGAATTATTCTCATTTAACCATAATTTCTATAAAATAAATCCTCTGATATAAAATAGTTCTTATAAAATGGTTGAGACTTGAGATATATTGTTGCAGAGTAAGTAGATCAATAAGGGGCCGTTTGGTAGCTATGTTTCGCCTAGATAAGAGATTAATCTGGGTTTATTTGTGTGTTTGGTAGTTATGTTACCAAACATAGTAGCCCGTGTTTTATTTTCGGCCCGCACAAAGCCCACTGAAAATCTTATGTTTTAGTCATATTTGTAACTACCTAAAATCCTATGTTATTTATCATGGAAGCCTAGTTAAGTTAGCAAAATACAATTTTACCCATCAAAATTTCTAACCCATCAATTTTACTTAGTTGTTGTATTGAAGGACGTCATTTTCCTATTAAATCATATTAAGAATTTTGTTGATGTCAATTTGTTGTTCTAATTATATTACTTTGTTATTTTATTTACATTATATTATATTATAATATTCTCATTATATTACTTTATGTTCTCATTATATTACTTTACATTAAATCGTATTATATTCTCATTATATTACTTTATTTACATTATATTATATTATACTTATAATTACGTAATACTTGGAGGCAATTGCTTTTGTTTTGAACATAAATATACGATGTTGTTCAATCCACAAACGCTTTAAACTTCAAAAAAAGTGAACATATAAAATTTGGTACTTGATAAAATATTTTCATATAGAATTTGTCCAAAATAATAATTGATTATTCATAAAATTTGTCCAAAATTATTAATGCTCACAAAAATAGAATACCAAAATAAATATAAGTTTTTTGATATAAAGATGCTAATTTTTGTAAGGAGTTTAGCTTGAAAAGATGTTAATTTTAAACAAAACGATTTTATAGGAATAATTAGGGTAAAATGATGATAGTTTAGTAATTAACTTAAACTAATGAGGATAATTTTGACAATCATAATTTTAATCCTTACTTGTGACTTATTGTACCAAACACTATAATAAGATAACTCACAATTATCTTAATCTACCAAACACCCAATATATGTAAATTAACTAATCGAAACTATGATTACTATCATAATGGTATCATGTCTAGTCGAAACATGACATAGCTACCAAACGAGCCCTTAGTGAATTAATCCCATCCAATCATTTGGTTTGTTACATAAATAGTACTCATATTAGTCTTGATTCAGATCTTAAAGTGCAAAATAGATGGGTCTAGTAATTTGATTAAATGATTTTTTAATGTGCTCGAGATCTAATATTGTAAAATTCAATTAGTGATCTAATATCTTTTTCTTTTCTTATTTTTTTACAAATTTTATATTCTTGTTTAAACACTCAACATAATACTCATTTCGTCCCAAAAGAATATGCACTTTGGGTTCGACACGAGTTTTAATGCAAAACTGGTTTAGTAAGAAAGAGGTAGAGATAAAAAGTAAATAAAGTATTATTAGTGAGAATGATTCTCACCTCATTAGAGAGAAAATAATTTTCAAATTAGAAAGTACATATTTTTAGGGACAGACTAAAAAAGAAAAAATTCATATTCTTGTAGAATAGAGGAGAGAGTATAATTTTAATTAAATCAATAACTTAACATACTTTAATTATTACATCACATATTAATTTTAGAATAAGTTAGATTAAACTTTAGTATTTAAAGAAAATAAGTGTTTTAGAAAATAAAATTAAAATATTAACAAAAAAGTAAAAGTGTCAGATAAAATAAATTACAAAACAAAAAAGATATATACTTGATGATATTGTAATTGGATTTATGAGTATTTTATAAATTTATAAAGTGTTCCATAGTAAAAATAATTATATCATAAAAAATAAAATAAATCTATATAGTATAAAAATTAAGATAATATTAAAAATGCAAAGAAATAAATATGTTGCATATTGAATTTTTTTAAGCTCACAAATCTAGTTGAACTTTAAAATATATTTGAGTGTGTTTAAATTAAAAAAATGTTCCAAAATGAAAATAGTATTATATAAAGAAAATACGTATGCATAGTACAAAAATTAAGATACCACTAAAAATGAAAAGAAATAAACACGTTCCAAATTTCCTGGCTTATTGAATTGTTTAAAACTTGTCTATTGAAGACTTACTCCACTCTTTATTGGAACTATGAAGTGTAATTAATGCATAGCTTTTATTCAAATTTGAAAATTTAGAAGAGAGGGAATTCTTATTTCTAATTTAGTCAAACGAAAACAAAGAGAGGGTTAGTGTCACGCCCGCATTTTCTAAGGATATCACACACGGTTGATCGCGACTAGGGGAGGATTAAAGAAGCGGGAAAGAAAGGGGGAAACACACACTTTTGACCAAAATGTTTTAAATAATTGAAATAACTTAGAAAACAACATAGTATCATTTCAACAAAGTACAAACTTCTAAAGAAATAAAGACTAGAAAGTAAACAATTTTGAAAAGAGTTAGACTCTCAATGCTAAAAGAATTTTAAAGAAAAGACACATTACGGAAGCGTTCAAGACACGGAAAATGCCGAGTATGAAGACACGACATATCCAACGATACTAAACAAGTCATAAATAATCCATGAATTCTGCTCAACATCCTCCACGCCCGTCGTCGCTCAATCTGCACATTAAGAAAAAAACAAATATGCAGGGCTGAGTACTTGATGCACTCAGTGGACACATGCCAAATCAGTTTGTCAAGCCATAACGAGTGATCTTGGGGGTTTTAGAAAGAACCCAAGTCACTAAAATATATTTCACAAGTTTGGTTGCAACCGTTTTCCATCCACATTCACCATCACCATATCTGAACATACATGACAAGGAACGTGGCCACGAACCAAGTCACTAGACCGGCTAACTCCAAAGAGATAGCACACGATCTACTGGGTGTACACTAGTCCGAGCAGGGTTTGCGGCCCTACTGGGACCCGAATTCGATTAAACATACATGGCATAGCCACTTCAGATAGGTTCATTCATACACAAAACATGGCAAGACAAACAATTTTCACCTCCTTTCACATAAAAATAGTATTTTGGACATAGTCCTTATTTAAAACGAAAGCCCACCTCACAAGCTTAGCTCCTCCACAAACTTCCTGTCTCAACCTCAACAACGTGCACAATTTCACCATTTTCGAAAAAACATGATATGCAAAATTAGATTTTGCAAGATAAATTTAACTTAAATCAATGCATGCATCCTACTTTTGTTGTGTGTGTTCAAAACATCCTCTAACTTTTCGTCGAAATAATATAAAGTAATCATATTTTTTTCCGATTTAGCTAATCGCCAAGGAAACTGCCCAACACTATTTAATTAGACCCAAACTTAACCAATACTGAATCGGCCCAAATCAAATAATTAAGATAGCCCAACTAAAAGAAGTGGTCTAAATCATGATACTCACAAAAGAGAAGAAAAATAATTGTACTCCCAGTCACTACACCATACGTGTATATATATATTTTCCAACCCAAAATACACATATATCAATCCCCACTTTAAGAATTGAACTGAAAAGAAATTACCTTTACGGAATTGAGGAAAAACTGCACTGAGATTGTGAAACGGCGTTGATAAAAATGCAGTTGTGGGGAGAGATATATAATGTAGAGATTTGATTTTGTTTGTTGGAGAGATTTTAGGGAGTGGAGGTTTTGGTGAAGAGGAAAACGTGTAGAATAGAATTAGAAGAAGGATTTATTTTTGACTGGGTATTTGACTGTAGGAACTAAATAGGGATTTTGAATAAATGGCTATATTAAAAGTATCCCAATTGAATTAGGATAAATGGCATAGGAGAGAATATGAGAGAATAATAATAATAGACAAAAGTGATAAGGCCCAAAATATATAAGATTTTAGTATATTAATTAAATTGTGGTGTTTCATTATTTTAGTACTTGGGTGTTATTCCAAGTACATAGACAGACGCACAATTTTACACCGATGACTCTCACATCAAACTCATCGATTATTTTCACCACACAATTAATCAATGACCAAAACAAGCATCCACTATTTCCATTCCCAACTAATCAAAACAAAGACAGTATTTTAATCAAGGTCTATCACTCGCTCTTTCTCAAAATAAAACTCAACGTGAAAAGGTACCGAAAAGACGGGGTGTTACAGTTAGTAAAGTCTTTTAAATTTATCCACCGACTATAATTAATATTTTAATTTACTAATATAAGTGGTTGACCATATTGTGATTATTTAGCATCACTCAACCAAATAATAATATATTTGAATGCAACTTTATTCATTTTATTATAGCGATAAGATTAATTAATAATAATTACTCCACGATATGCGCAGTTGCGAAGAAGGTTGAAAGTTGAAACACTCATGTTTTCTCACGTGACACAATTGAAGTTGACTTTGGACTTTCAATAAAGGGAAATGCTACGTGGCCACATTATGGCCGGCCATAAATCTGGTTTAATAGAAAAAAACCGATCTAATAATAACTTCAGGTTTAATTCTAATTTCTATGACATTTACATCCTTGTACAATAAATTATCATTTTAATCCTTTTTTTTTCTGTAATTCCTTCTCCTGCCAACCTCTCTAAGAAAAGGCACTTTTTTTCACTTTCCTTCCCTTTCCCTGTCACGAAAATTGGCAACTTTAAGAAATCTCGGGCTGGTGCAACAATAGCGAGGGAGATTGTAGTTGTGACATGACATTTTTTCACTTTGATTTTTTGGGTCTTCTATGAAAATTATAAAACGATTTTGAAAAAAGTTCATGTGGAACTATCAATTGTTACATTTTATTTAGTTTCTGTAAAAATTTTGGATAGATTTATGGTAGGATAAGAAGAAGAGAGAAGAGATATGTATTGGTATGTGCATAATAAATGTCCAATTTCTGCTAGTGCCTGCAGCCTGGTGCTCAACTTCTTCGTTCATCTCCCGTGGATCCTAAGTTGCATCAAAGCACATGTATTTTTTTGTCAAACTTTTGAACATAGGAAATGAAGAAAAAAAAAAGCTCAACAATCCGCAAGCTTATACTCCCTCATTCCACGAAAAATATAGCACATTTGCTATTGTTGGTTGTCCATGAAATATAGGGCACATTCAAAAAATGAAAGTTTTCAACAATTTCTCTCTTACTTTTTTTTTCTTCTCTCATACTAATAATATGGATTCCCACATTCCACTAACACTACTTCTCTTTTATTTTTTTTCCCTTTTCTTTTACTTTAACAATTCTATATTAAAATCCATTTCATTCACAAAGCCGTTTCATTCACAAAGTGTCATATTTTCCGTTTAAATAATTCGATTAAAATCCCCAATTTGATATAAGCTCAAAGATCAGTTAAAGTCAATTACTCAGTTAAATCTAAATTTTTGTTACATTAATCTTATCATTCGGTTAATTGGTTTTATTGAATAAAACATCAAACTAGATATGCAATTGTATCAATTGGATATAAGATAAATTGAATAAAATTATCAAATTATCCACAGTTAATCAATTGGTTGTAAGATTTAGTTGAGTCATTAAATTAAAATCCCAAATTTAACCTAGGATCAAAGTTAATTCAAATTATTAATTGTGTCAAATTAATTTCTCAGTAGATTGAGTTATTGAATTGTGCATAACATAAATTACAAAGTCAAGTACTCGGTCGTTAAATCTAAAATTTGATTTGATTGGTTTAATTGAATGAATATCAAACTAGATATCCAATGGATACTTATCCAATGGAATCAATGGAATCAAGTAGTATAAATTATTCTTAATTAGTCAATTGAATATAATACTTAGTTAAATCAATCTATTATAGTTTTAAATCCCACTTTTAAACTAGGATCAAAGATAAATTAAACTCATCAATTGTATCACAATAATCCAATATTCTGTTGAGTTATAGAATTGAGTACAAGTTAAATTGGATACTTAGTTAAATCATTCTATTATACCCCCTCAGTCCCATTAACCGCCTTTCATTTTTTGTTTGTCCCAATTAAAATGACTACTTTCCAATTATGGAAATAACCTCCTCTCTTCTCATTAAAATATTCACTACCTTTTTTCCCTCTATTTTATTTCACTTAACAACACTTCATAAAATCTCGTGCCACTCAAGAATGTGGCTATCTTGAATGGGACGGAAGGAGTAATTTTAAATCCCACTTTTAAACTAGGATCAAAGATCAATTAAACTCATTAATTGTATCACAATAATCTAAAGTCTAAAACTTTGTTGCATTAGTCTCAACAATCATTGACTTGGTTTAATTGAATCATAGATCAAACTAGGTATCTAATTGCATCAGTTGTAACTTGTAGTACATAACATAAATAAATAGAATTAAATATCAAATTATCCTCAATTGTTCAATTAAACATTAGAGTTAGTCATTCGATTAAAATCCAAAATTTAAGTCTAAAATCAGTTAAATTGTTCAATTTTAATTATTTAAATTCCCCAAATATCTAGTTTTATTTCATAACAATCAAAGTTTTAAATTAATTCATAATATCTCAATTGAATCAAATATCAATTATAATATCAAACTTTTAATTCAAGACAGAGTTCATCAATTCAATCTTATGAGGTTGGTTACACGTCCAATTTTAGTCCCCGTGAATTTACGACTAATTCCTTCTTTTGGTAGGTGTGGATTTATAGTAATAAATCATTAAGTATTTAAAATTGTGAATTATAGCTATAAAAAAAATACTCCTAATTACAATTAGGAATCCAAAACTTAGAATATTATTTTTATTTTCTATTGTTTTAGTTTATCATTTTCATTGTTAATTTTACTTTCTATTGTTATTTGTTAAGTTTCATAATTATATATATTTTGAATTAATAAAAATTTCTGTAATTTTATAATTTAATTTCATTATTATTTATTAATAGTATCACAAAAATTTATTAAGAGGAGAAAATACGGTCAAAATTAAAATGATATTATAATTAGTCATGCTATTGTACACGAGAGCTTACTTTCATGGAATAAATTTCGCTAAAAATATTATAATACACTTTCGAGTATATAATCAAATGACATTATTCGATTGGGCTTTAAAAAAAAACTCAATTGATCATTGTCTGCTTTGATTCAAATTCCAATTAGAGGCTATTAAATACGAGTAGTTATTAATGTAACTTTATTTCAAATTTTGAAATATGCAAATTCCCTCTCGTCTGAAAACTTGAGGTGAGAATTAATAAGCAAAGATAAGGCAAAGGATATATAAGTAATATCAAGTCATCCACTAACTATAACTAATATTTTGTTTTTTAAATTAGACTGAAATTTACTAAATTATTCTCGTATGGCTGGCCATAATGTGGTCATTTAGCATCACTCTTCAATAAATGTATCCATATAATCTAGGAGGTAAAAGTTTGGCTCACAATTTTGAAATTTTGATTACTGTGGGGATTAAATTGATTCACAAATAGCAGTACAAGTAATAAATAATATGCGGGTGTATTTTACTAGGAGTTTGAGATTCCTTAATAATGTTTCATAAATCATAAGCCACCTCAATTATATTTATATATATATACTATTCTTTAATACTCATTTCATCTGTCATTAACGGTCTTATTTTAACAAATTCTTTAATACTCATTGATGTTTTAAATATTTCCTTCGTCCCACAAGAATATACAATTTTGATTGGGCACAGATTTTAATACACAATTGATAAAGTATGATAGAAGTAGAAGAAAAAATAATTAAAGTATTGTTAGTGGAAAACGAGTCACCTCTGAGAGAGAAAAGAGTTTCCAAATTTAAAAATTGCATATTTCTTGTGGGACGGACTAAAAAAAAAATAGTGCATGTTCTTGTGGGATGCAAGGAATATGAGCGTAATGAGTTAGATGAATGGTGGGATTCATATACTTAGAATGGAAAAAGGTAAATGAGACTTTGAATCACATCCTTAAATGGCGAAATGGGATATTATTTCAGGAACGGATGGAGTAATTACTATTATTCACATTATTAATTTTTTATCCGTTCTTTTACTCTTTCATTTCAAAGTGAATTACAAATCTATGACCAACAGATTGCAATATAGTTGACAACGCAGAGTTGTAGCACGAATTCAAATCCCACCGCTCGTTGAGATATTTTTTTATTTTAATTCATAAAGCAGGACTAGTAGAATAAACCCTAAAAAAGCAGCAGGGTTGGTGCACGTGTAGTAAAAAAAATCTACCGCGTCCGACTCCTTCATTTTAGTATAGATCGACATAGGAAATAACGTGCCAAAAATTTGTCGTTGTGTGTGTATTTAATCGTGATTTATGCATGTAGTATAACTCATTAGAAAAATCAATGTCACGTGTCCGTACAAAACTCATGCATTGAGGATGAGGCTTTGGCGGAAGTCGTGAGAAATTTAAATGCCACGTAATCAACGGTCGGTGGGAATAGTATATACGACTGCCACATAAACCAACTAAATGAAAATGGAACGAAATCACCTAATTGCACTTAAAAGCGAAACAAAAGAAAAGAGATAAAAAGTTTGTAGCATTATTTTCAAGAGAAACATAATAATAAAAAGGTAGGCCCGTATATTATTAAGCGTTTAAACTTTAAAGGGTTTTCACTATGACCTAATTCAAAATTCAAATTAGATGAAAACCCTTATTCTGTTGTATGAAAACCCTGATTTTCAGCGACTACGAAGCGAGAGGCCGAGAAAGAGTAGGTTACTTGAGTTAGAGATTTTCAGTGACTACGAAGCTTCACGGAGAAGAGGCAGCGGCGGAATGGTGTGTATATCACCGTTACAAACAACTCGGGCGGTGAGAAATCCGCGATTGGGGGAGGGGAATTGCAGTGGAAAGCACGATAAAGATAGATGCGTCAATGTACGGGTCATTGTGCGGTGCAGGTTAGAAATTAATTTAGTTCATTAATAGTTTAGTTGTAACGTTGTTTCTTTTGTAATTTGTGTTTTATTGATAGGCCTTTGAGTGAGGATGATGAGGCTAGATTCCATACACCTATGGTGATTTCTTGCAATGACAGCAGAAGTGAAGTTTGTTTGGTTCAGAGTATTGCAAATAAGCAAATTCAAAGGACTTTCCTATTTGACAAGGTATGGCCCTACATTTGCTTTGTTTTCTTTTTCTTTTATTTGCAAATATGCAAATTGAATGGACTTTCCTATTTGACAAGGTATGACTCTATGTTTGCTTTGTTTTCTTTTTTTTATTGAAAACCTAATTTGCTCAATTTACTACAAGAAAGACTAGAGAGAATTGAAGACATAAGAAAGACTAGAGAGAATTGAAGACATAAGAAAGACTAGAGAGAGTTGAAGACATATATATGAGAAATGCAACACACAGTGATTCTTGAGAAGGGAAACAGAAGAAGACCATTGGTGCCGGCTGGATTAGTTAGTCAGTTGATAGCTAGTTTACATCACGTGTATAGTGTAGGTAGTATATATAAGTCTCAGCTCATACTTTGTATTCATTCGATCCATTTTGTGTTAATAAATAAAATCTCTCTTTCTATTTGTTTCTGTAGTTTAGTATGGAGTATATATGTGTTGATGTTCAGTAGTTTCCAAATTTTCCATAGCTGCAGTTAAAATTTGCTCTAGTTTCCCTAGTTGTCTGTGATGAATACTATGATACTTGTATTAAAATTAGGTCTTTGGTTCATCATCCCAACAAAAGGATTTATACGATCAAGCAGTACGCCCCATAGTATTTGAAGTTCTGGAAGGCTACACTTCCACCATCTTTGCCTACGGGCAAACTGGAACTGGGAAAACCTACACTATGGAGGGTGGCTCAAGAAAAAAGGTTTGATATGGAGTCTTTAAACTTTAGTGTCCCTCTATGCTGCAATCTTTAACAAAATGGTTTGTTGATTAGACTCTTCTCATTGCAGAATGGTAATATCCCAAGTGATGCAGGGGTTATTCCAAGAGCCATTAGACAAATATTTGACATCTTAGAAGCTAAAAATGCTGAGTACAGCTTAAAGGTCACATTCTTAGAACTTTACAACGAGGAAATAACAGATCTTTTGGCGCCAGAAGAATGTTCGAAATTCATACAAGACAAGTCAAAGAAACCAATAGCCCTCTTGAAGGATGGAAAAGGGGGAATTTTTGTTAGGGGATTGGAAGAGGAGACTGTGACAACAGCTGATGAAATATATAAGATCTTGGAGAAAGGTTCTGCCAAGAGGAGAACATCACATACCATTCTCAACAAACAGAGCAGCCGTTCTCACTCTGTATTTTCTATCACTCTTCATATCAAGGAGTGTACTCCAGAAGGAGAGGAGATGATCAAATGTGGGAAGCTAAACATAGTTGACCTGGCTGGCTCAGAAAATATTTCACGTTCCGGTGCAAGGGAGGTTAGAAATCTGTGCTAAGGCTTTTTCTCTCTTGGCTTTTTCTGAATGAACTAACCAACCAACTTGATACAAAATTTAAGTTGGAAGCATAATGCAATTATTTTTCATTACAATATGATCAAAATGTTTTTGAATATAGTATATTTTATTTTCTTTACCAGGGAAGAGCAAGAGAAGCAGGTGAGATAAACAAAAGCTTGCTGACACTTGGTCGAGTCATAAATGCCTTGGTTGAACGTTCTGCTCATATACCCTACAGGTAGATAATTGTGTAAATATCATACTTAACATAAGATTCATCATCTAAAATGTCTCATGAAATATCAGAGATAGCAAGTTAACGAGGTTGCTGAAAGATGATTTGGGAGGTGAAACAAAGACCTGTATAATTGCTATGATATCACCTTCCACCCACTGTTTAGAAGAGACACTCAGTTCATTAGATTATGCTCATCTTGCCAAAAACATAAAGAAAAAACCAGAGGTTAGTAGTAGTCTTTACATAATAAACTATGTGCACTTAAGTGATTCCAAAGTCATCATCTAAACGAAATTAATTGTTAATAATTACAGGTCAATCAGAAGATGGTTAAGTCCGTCCTGATCAAGGATTTCTACTTTGAAATTGATCGACTAAAACAAGGTCGTTCGTTGCCCTCCAGCTATCTACTTTATTGAGTTCTATGACATTTTTCCTAACAAATATTTTTGTGTTGTTTAGAGGTGCATGTTACAAGAGAAAATAATGAAATCTATGTACCAAAAGATCGTTTTCTCCAGGATGAGGCTGAGAAAAAGGTTTAGTGTGGAGTATTATTAAACTTAGTAAATTTTTCTTGGAAGTTATAAGAGAAATATACCCTGAATTTTGCATACATTATGCCAAACATTTCAGGTGATGTTAGAGAATATCAAACATATGGAAATCGATAGAGGGAACAAGCACTTGGCCTCCGAGAGGAACTGGAAACTGCTGAATCAGATGTCTCTAATCTGTTCGCCGAAATTGGTCAGAATACTTACATCAAAACTCCCAAGTATATTGTCTCAGATCAAATATTGTTTATTTATAATGTCGTTTATGTTCCATAGAGGGCTCAACAGTTTGATATCTTACATAAGGCGGTAGCATCTGCCACCACGCAGCAAGAACATCACCTTAAAGCAATGGAAGAAGATATGCATCTGTTTGTATCTTCAAAGATAGAGGTATGGTGCATACATGCACAAGGACTTGTGGTTTATGAAATGGTTAGATACTGAATTTATTAACTCTCTCAACTTTTGTACTAATAGGCTGCTGAACAACTTCAAGATCATCTAGTGATATTGAAAACCAAGTATGGCTCGGGAATCAAGAGTTTAGGAGATTTAGCTGGAGAACTTGATGGTAACTCTCAATCGGTAATTGGTGACATGAATACCGAAGTTTCCAAGCATTCTTCAGATCTTGAAAAGGTTTGTGTTAATCAATTACCATGGTTTATTTAAAACTTGGTTTTCTGATTTTCATGTAGGAAGGACTAGAGATAGTTTTATACAGGAATATGTGAAGGTTTTCCATAGCTGCAGCTAAAATTCGCTCTAGCTTCCCTAGTTGTTGGTGTTGATACTATGATATTTGTATTATATTTAGGTCTTTGGTCCATCATCCCAGCAAAAGGATTTGTACGTTCAAACAGTGTGTCATGGATTTGTATTTGATGTTCTGGATGCCTACACTTCTACCATCTTTGCCTACGGGCAAACTAGACCTGGGGAGACCTACACTACTGAGGCTGGGTCTAGAAAAAAGGTTTGATATTGAGTCTTTGAACTTTAGTACGCTCCCATCTTTAGCAAAATGGTTTGTTGATTAAACTCTTCTCATTGCAGAATGGTGATATCCCAAGCAATGTTGGGGTTATTCCAAGAGCCATTAGACTAATTTTTGACATCTCAGAAGCTCAAAATGCTAAGTACAGCCTGAAGGTCACATTCTTAGAACTTTACAATGTGGAAATAACAGATGTTTTGGTGCCGGAAGAATTTTCGAAATTCATAGAAGACAAATCAAAGAAACCAATAGCTCTCTTGGGGGATGGGAAAGGGGGAATTTTTCTTAGGGGATTGGAAGATGAGATTGTGACAACAGCTGATGAAATATATAAGATCTTAGGGAAAGGTTCTGCCAAGAGGAGAACAACAGAGACCCTTCTGAACAAACAGAGCAGCCCTTCTCACTCTGTATTTTCTATCACTATTCATATCAAGGAGTGTACTCCAGAAGCAGAGGAGATTATCAAATGTGGGATGCTAAACTTAGTCAACTTGGTTGGCTCAGAAAGTATTTCACATTCCAGTGCAAGAGTGGTTAGAAATCTGTGCTAAGTCTTTTCTCTTGGCCTTTTCTGAATGCACTCACCAACCAACTTGATACTCCCTCCGTCCCAAGATAAGTGACCACAAACTTTTCGACACAAGATTTAAGGAAATGGGGTTATGTTAGTAAAGTGAAATGTGAATAAAGTAAGAGAGTTAATAAAGTAGAGAGAAAAAGTAAGAGAGAGGGTACCAAAAAAGGAAATGAGTCACTTATCTTGGGACGTCCCAAAAAGGAATATGAGTCATTTATCTTTGGACGGAGGGAGTACTAATTTAAGTTGGAAGCATAATGCAATCAATTTTCATTACAATATGATAAAAATGTTTTGAATATAGTATATTTTCTTTTCTTACTAGGGAAGAGCACGGGAAGCTGGTGTGATAAACAAAAGCTTGCTGACAATTGGTCGAGTCATAAATTCCTTTGTTGAACATTCTGCTCAAATACCCTACAGGTAGATAATTGTGTGAATATCATACTTAACATAAGATTCGTCATCTAAAATGTCTCTTGAAATATCAGAGATAGCAAGTTAACGAGGTTGCTGAAAGATTATTTGGGAGGGGAAACAAAGACCTGTATAATCGTAATACTCATCTTCTCTCATATTAGCAAGGCCAGTTACGAGAATGTCTCCAAGAAGTGGATACATAGTTTTTTATTTTAATTTTGTAGTGTTCTTATTCTATTGATGTTGTGAGTCTTCCTTTTGTAAGAATGTTATGTTGCATAGTTTGTTGATCACTCCGACGACAGTGTTTGAGAGCATTTGCATAGTCTTACATAGTCGATTTGATAGCTATTGTTTTAACTGTGGGAGATCCATGCAGGTGATCCAGTCTTAGTTCTTACTTAGATTTTATACAACACTATGTTCTTTTGGTCAAGTGTCTCAATTTTTTATACTTATTATGCTACTGGTGTATGCTGATCTTCTCTGCTATACTTGTTATTAGACATACGCAGTTCAAAGTCTCTATTTAAAATGGAATTTGTATAACATGAATTATTTTATGATTGAGATCATTATATCTTGCATTTTCCATTCGTCAGGCCTGAGCAGGTCGAGGAGCCCGATCCAGAAGCTATTCCTAAGGCTGTGGGTTCTTTACCCACTGAAGAGAGTGTAGTTGATGGTATGTGTACTCTGAACTCTTTTTGGCATTTGAACAATGTTTCTGGCCAATGTTGTCAACTCCCCACATAGCCTAGGATCGGGCCAATTCAATGTTGTCAATTACTTTTGCAGATTCAGTCCACTCCCTAGCCTAGCCCAATCCTCGATTAGGTTCTATGTTTTGCATGAACCGCAATTTTATGTGCAACACTGATTCTGGCCCAACCATCTTAAGCTTTAAAAATTGAAGCTGGCTTTGTAAATGATACTGCTATTATACCTTCTTGTTGTTTTACCTTAGAGGCTTATATTTATGGTCGTATTTTATGAGTCTAAGATATCTTCCCTGTCAGCACCTCAGGAGATAGATGAGTATGATGACCTTGTCGGTCCAATTGATATATTGAAGCCTTTGGAGAAGTCTGGATTTTGGGAAGAGGTGGTAAGTGTCCTATCTTTGTCATTTGCCTATTACAACTATTAAAAAATAATTTAATGTGGCCTTTTATTCATACTTTTTGTATTATATTTTCAGAAAGCTTCAAAATGGTGTGAGAGGAAAGAGGCTGTGCTGAACAGACCGAACTTGCATCCACGAAAAAGATTGCTCCCGGTGATTTTTAAGAACTTTGTCGAACATTAAAGAAGGTATGCTAAAGTTTCCTTGACCACAAGTCTACAACTTAGTCTAGGTTTTTCTTGATTTCATCTAGAACATATTCTTGGTGTTAATATCGTGACCAAGTAATTGGTGTTACCTGCACCACATTTTTGAATTTTGCAGGTTATCACAGATGTACACATTAGTGTAGAAAAAAAAAGGAAAACAAAGAAAAAAAAGAAAAAAAAAGGAAAAAAAGAAAAAAAAGGAAAAAAAATTAAAGGAAAAGAAAAAGAAAAAGAAGAATGAAAAAAAGGGCAACCAAAAAGAAAAAAAACATTATGGTTGCAGTTGAAGCTATATAGGCACTGGGCAACCTTGCTATGGATCCTAGCACCCATTTCCGGAGAACCCATTTTTCGGCCCGTTGTCGCTTCTTATTGCCTCTACTACTGGTTAGTCCAGTTCTTTGTTATATTATTTTTTAAATTACAATGCCCCATAAAAGTGATAATAGATGTGTTTTAAATTGTACAAATGTCATATTTAGATTTTGCGATTATTTCCTATTCTAATTGGAATTGGAATAGAGCCGACAGCCGACAGCCCTTAGAGTTAATAAGATAAAATCTCAGTCCAGTCACTCCCTGAGTTTGTAAATGCATATGTGAGTTTTGATCATTGCTTAACATGAGCTTGATATTTGGTGACGATGTGTAGGAGAAATTGTAGGAGAAGAAACCTACTTCAACGGAGGCCGTTACCAAACTCTTCAGGCAATGCACAAGTCCGGATGCTTGAGTCTAACTGACACTGTTGAAGGCATGATCTTCCTTTATTTCAGTTCTGAATTGTTGTTTAACCTCTGCAATAATATCATTTCCTTGTGCTTAGAAGTAGTATCTTGTTTGCTTTCTAGCCTTTTCTCCTAAACTATCCGATTTTTAACTTTTTATTGTCTTCTATCATTTTGCAGTGTGTTCTAGGTTGACTTTTATTATTTTGGACATTTTAAGTGATTGCAGTTTCACAAATTTTCATGTATTTGCCTCAATCATTGACATCAAGATGCACAAGCCTCCTTGTGCTGCATTGTTGATCACATGCTATCTAAATGAAGTGTTCTCGGGCACTGGAATTACCAGTCATAAGTTGCATAATATATGAATGCGTTTTCCTATAGTTTCCGCTACCTACTTGGAAGTATGTTTTGAAATTACCACAAAATCACCTAATTCGGCTTACCTATTGTTTGAACCAATTGATTATATGCATGTTTGCTCGAGGAACAAAAGAAGATGTAGTGTTTATAATGTTTCGTTATGAGAGAGTTCTTTCTGCAGGTTTAATCCTACTGATTATTAGTTTTCTTGCAGATATGAAGGTGGCAGTGAAAAACATAGTTCGTCTTGTAAGATCGTTGGCGTTGAGCTGTGTTACATTTTGTATTGATGAAACAGTAACCAAGCGACCATACTTGAGGTTCACAAGGAATATGTTCCCACATGCATGGAGGTTAGTTAGTAGCGTAATGTGTTCTCTCAATCATGCATGATTATTTTTGATTTTTTAATCAATTACTTCTTTCACACCTGATATTGATATTTCTATCAATAATATGTCTCTGAATCATCATATTGTTCTAATTGAGTAGCTCCGTTGTAAATAACTTTATATCTCACTTCTAGATTTTTCTTAGCTTTATGTACATTGTTGCAAAAAGCATGAACTAATTTTTATGTTAAGCCACTATTCAAATTGTTTAATTTATCGTTGTACTATGATGGGTCCTTAGCAACTTTGTGTTCTCTAAATTGATCTTGTATGGATTATCAGTCCTTTAATGATGGAACACCTGTTGTGAGGAATGCAGTTTTCTCAGCTTTGGCGGTTATTTCCAAGGTAATTATTTCAATACTTTCCATCTACATCTCATTATTTTTAAATTTCCAAGTTAGCTGTTTTGACATCTATGTTATGTAGATGGTTGGTATGACACCTTTTGGAGAAGTCTCCAGAAAAATCTGGATGATGTCAGACAAAAGAAGTGTCTGAAATGATTGGGGGTTGACAGGGGATCCTTCTGCTCTTCCAAACTCAGGTTTTTGGCTTCTGATTTTGTTATATACTTAATATCTGATACTTTTTTATAGGAATATGTTTTAACCTTTGTCATTATAGGCTTAGATCAGGAGTACTTTGGATGTGTATAAGAGAAAAGTTGACCTGGCTGTGAAATCTAATGCCCACCTTCTTCAGACACTGGCAGATGCTAGAGTTGAACTCACCAATCTCTTATCAGCTTTTGGAGAAAAAGACTTATGTCAGAATTGTAAGTGATGGACCTCATGGTGTTCGATAATGTCATTTTCTTATAGCTCTAGATTTTATAGTAATGCGGTAATCATCTCAAGCGAGTGGCACATGTGTAAAATTATTCTTGCTGAAGAGTATCTCAATTAGTAAAATTTACAATGTTTGGTTTGTGTACTTTTTTGCAGCCTGACAAGACGTCAGGAACGAAGAAGGAACAGCTATTCTGATGTTCAATCTCAAATACAGAAGATATCTGTGGAGATTGCTGGAACTAGTGTCCAGGTTGAGAATATCTCAGTTGATGAGTCCAATCTATCCATGAAAAAATTAGATGAGTTTAATGCTCAGCCTCAAGATCTTCAAAAGAAAAAGGTGACTTCTTTTTTACATGCCGAGTTTGTTAAATGCTATCGGACTGTCTCTCTAAAGTCTAAACAGTGAATTGTTCTTGGCTTGTCTTTCTTGGTTTTCTAGAGTGACGGGCTGAACAAGGTTACTGACTTGTGAGCACAGTTCACGATGTTTGTGCTGTCCTTGGCATGGACTTCTTTACTACTGTCACCGAAGTGCATCTCAGTAAGAAAGCATCTGCAATGACACCCTAGCTGGGCTGGCGAGACTGTTTTAGCACTAAATGAAATAAAGAAGCAAAGATTGCAAGAGGTTTTTACTTTTGGATAATTTTTGATTTATACTTTGGATGATTTCTTATAATGGTGTACGCTGATCTTCCCTGCTGTACTTGTTATTTAACATATGCAGCTCTCAGTCTCTATTTAAAATGCAACTTGTATGAAATGAATTTTCTTATAATCGAGATCATTATATCTTGCATTTTCTGCTTACCAGGTCTGAGCAGTACAAGGAGCTCGAGCCAGGAGCTGTTCCAAAGGCTGTGGGTTCTGTACCCACTGAGGGGAGTGTAGCTGATGGTATGTGTACTCTGAGCTCATTGTTTGGCATTTGAAAAATGTTTCTTGCCGGTGTTGTCAACTCCCCACATAGCCTAAGATTGAGGCAATTCAATGCTGTCTCTTACTTTTGCAAAATCTGTCCACCCCTTGGCCTAGCTCAATCCTCGATTAGGTTCTAGGTTTTGCATGAACCGCAATTTTATGTGCAACATTGATTCTGGCCCAACCATTGGCATCTGTGTGGCTTATGTAATTTTTTTGCATGTGATGATATACTACATTCTTTGTAGATGTTAGTAAGAGGCTCTTAAGTGCTGACTTCAAAAAGCAAGTTGATGGAATTGAGTCTCTAGTGCTTTGTTGTCTTTGTGTGCTATACCTTTCCATGTGTTCCTCTTGCCAGATAAGTAGTCCGTTAAAATCCTTGCAACTTGTCGCAATCTTAACTGCTGAACGAGATGGTGACACCCTCAAAGCTGCATCAAATACTTTGGCTGAACTTAGTCAACTTGGTTGGCTCAGAAAATATTTCACGTTCCAGTGCAAGAGAGGTTAGAAATCTGTGATAAGTCTTTTCTCTTGGCCTTTTCTAAATGAACTCACGAGAAGCATAATGCAATCATTTTTCAGTACAATATGATAAAAATGTTTTGAATATAGTATATTTTATTTTCATGCATGAGAAGCCGGTGAGATAAACAAAAGCTTGCTGACACTTTGTCGAGTCATAAATGCCTCGGTTAAACATTCTGCTCATATACCCTACAGGTAGATAATTGTGTGAATATCATACTTAACATCAGATTCGTCATCTAAAATGTCTCGTGAAATATCAGAGATAGCAAGTTAATGAGGTTGCTGAAAGATTATTTGGGAGGGGAAACAAAGACCTGTATAATTGCTACGATATCACCTTCCACCCACGGTTTAGAAGAGACACTCAGTTCATTAGATTATGCTCATCGTGCCAAAAACATAAAGGAAAAACCAGAGGTTAGTAGTAGACTTTACATAATAAACTATGTGCACTTAAGTGATTCCAAAGTCATCATCTAAACGAACTTACTTGTTAATAATTACAGGTCAATCAGAAGATGGTTAAGTCCCTCCTGATCAAGGATTTCTACTTTGAAATTGGTCGACTAAAACAAGGTCGTTAGTTGTCCTGCAACTATCTACTTTATTGAGTGCTATGACTTTTTTCCTAACAAATATTTTTGTGTTGTTTAGAGGTACATATTATAAGAGAAAAGAATGAAATATTATATTTGTATTATATTTAGGTCTTTGGTCCATCATCCCAGCAAAAGGATTTGTACGATCAAGCAGTGTGTCCCATTGTATTTGATGTTCTGGATGCCTATACTTCTACCATCTTTGCCTACGGGCAAACTAGACCTGGGCAGGCCTATACTACGGAGGATGGGTCAAGAAAAAAGGTTTGATATTGAGTCTTTGAACTTTAGTACCCCCTATGCTTCCATCTTTAGTAAAATGGTATGCTGATTAAACTCTTCTCATTGCAGAATGGTGATATCCCAAGTGATGTTGGGGTTATTCCAAGAGCCATTAGACTAATTTTTGACATCTCAGAAGCTCAAAATGCTAAGCACAGCCTGAAGGTCACATTCTTAGAACTTTACAATGTGGAAATAACAGATGTTTTGGTGCCGGGTGAATGTTCGAAATTCATAAAAGACAAATCAAAGAATCCAGTAGCTCTCTTGGAGGATGGCAAAGGCGGAACTTTTGTTAGGGGATTTGAAGACGAGATTGTGTCAACAGCTGATGAAATATATAAGATCTTAGAGAAAGGTTTTACCAAGACGAGAACAGCAGAGACCCTTCTGAACAAACAGAGCAGCCGTTCTCACTCTGTATTATGTATCGCTATTCATATCAATGAGTGTGATCCAGAAGGAGAGGAGATGATCAAATGTGGGAAGCTAAAGTTAGTCGACCTGGCTGGATCAGAGAATATTTCACGTTCCGGTGCTAGAGAGGTTAGAAATCTGTGCTTAGACTTTTCTCTTGGCCTTTTCTGAATGGACTCACCAACCAACTTGATTCAAAATTTAAGTTGGAAGCCCAATTCAATTATTTTTCATTACAATACGATAAAAATGTTTTGAATATAGTATATTTCATTTTCTTTAGCATGGAAGAGCAAGGGAAGCCGGTGAGATAAACAAAAGTTTGCTGACTCTTGGTCGAGTCATTAATTCCTTAGTTTAATATTCTGATCATATACCCTACAGGTAGATAATTGTGTGAATATCATACTTTACATAAGTTTGTCATCTATGTATCATGAAATATCAGAGATAGCAAGTTAACGAGGTTGCTGAAAGATTCTTTGGCAGGGGAAACAAAGACATGTATAATTGCTACGATATCACCTTCCTCCCTCTGTTTAGAAGGGACACTCAGTACATTAGATTATGTTCATCTTGCCAAACACATTAAGAAAAAACCAGAGGTTAGTAGTAGTCTGTACATATTTAACTATGTGCACTTAAGTGATTCCAAAGTCATCATCTAAACAAACTTAATTGTTAATAATTACAGGTCAATCAGAAGATGGTTAAGTCCTTTCTGATCAAGGATTTCTACTTTCAAATTGATCGACTTGGTCGTTAGTTGCCCTCCAGCTATCTATTTATGAATTTGAGTTCTGTGACATTTTTCCTAACAAATATTTTTCTGTTGTTTAGATGTGCATATTACAAGAGTGAAGAATGAAATCTAGAGGTTTCTGATCTCTTTTAAGATTTCTTTATTGATATTGTGGGTTAGCCTTCATACAACTTTTTTAGAACTTTTGTCAGCTTTTGGGTTTGGGTAAGTGGTAACATACCATCAATGTTGACTTGTTTTGGCATCTGTGTGGCTTATGTAATTTTTTTGTATGTTATGATATGTTGCATTCTTTATAGATGCTAGTAAGTGACTTTGTTTATTTCTCAAACAGAATGATGTCATGCAATACTTTCGAGAGGATCTGCATCAGAGGCTCTTAAGTGCTTACTTTCAAAAAGCAAGTTGATGGCATTGAGATGTTTCAAAAGGTTCTTCCAACATAAATTCTAGGTTTGATTGTGTAACTTAAAATTTTCTTTTAACCTTTTGTTTGTTTATGATATACAGGCTCTTCCATCCATGGGAAGAGAGGTGATTGAAGTCTTAGATATAGTATTAAAGGTAAATTGGAATTTAGTAATTTGTCTGTTTTTTTTTGTCAGCATGCTCGAGTGCTTGTCTGTCTGAATTTATCATATGATACTTTTGAAAAAGAAATGAGTGGTAGCATATTTGATGAGTGTTCTCAAGACACTTGTTACTAGAACATTTGTTTATTCAGTTTGTTTGTGGAATAGCTAAAATTACAAATTGTTAATGATTCTCTGATGATGTTATAGTCAGTGAATATATATGTATTGAGAATTCTTATCTATCATATTTAGACTATCTCGGATCTTTTGACTCTTGATCTTCTGTAACTTCGATAAGCTTTGGATCTGTTGAGAAATGAGGGCTACACTATGACAAAAGCAGATGCAACAACTTTCTTCCTTACTTGGTTGAGAAGGTAATTGATGTGTTAATTGTCTATGTCATATGCTTTTCTTTGTTGTTAAGAGTTTTCTGTCTGTACGTCTATTGCAAATGATTCTAGTTGTTTTGAATTGGATTGGAATGTAATATCTCAACCAGTATCCAATGTCTTATCATCTTTCACAGACTGGAATGAAGCATTGGGAATCATAGAATATGGTTCTCCTGAACAGGTATATAATTAAATACCTATGCGTGATGTGTCAAAAATGTACTAGTTATTAAGACTGATTGGGGATAGGGTAAATATGAGGAACATTTTTCAATGGAATGCTTTTTCAAAAGATTAAGTATGTCCTTGAAATATCTGCTCAGATTTGTTCATCGATGCTTTTGAAAAAAGTTGTCCAAATAACCAAATAGTGTGATAATTTTTTTGAAAAAAGTGGTCCGAAGAACCAAATAGTGTGATAAATTTTAATATTAGATATGATGAATCAATAGTCTTTGAATCACATTTAATCTATTGGGGACATCTTAACTAGCTAACTATGTAAAAAAAATTGGATTTTAGTCTGAAAAGTTTGTACAATACAGAGGAATCGTATATACTGCCCTTTTTTAAAATCTAACAAGACTGCATTACTGAGTGGTTAATGCTGTTTAGTAATGTCTAAAAATGTTTAAAGAGTTGCTTCTGTTAAGACCTTTGCATAACCTTCATAATTTATATATTCACATGATCTCATACAATGATTTATTTTTCAAAATTGTATTAACACTTTTCTTATTGCTTGAATTAGAACTTTGTTTATCTATTTTTCTATTTTTTCTTCATAATGTTGTCTACTGACAATATCTATGATTCTATTTTGTTTATCCAATGTCATTTCTACATTTATTTGGGCAATTATAGCTTTTTTGAGAAACTCACTTTTTTTTTCCAACAGGCTGTTGAGGGATGAAAATTGTGTGCCATGAATTGGCACAAGCAATTGTTGACTCCGAGAGTAGCACAATGGATGACATAGTGAAAGAGGCTGATAAACTAGTTTCATGCCAGGCTAATAAGACAATTATTATGCTATTTTTGACATACCACTTCGGCATTGTTTCTACGAGATCCTCACAATTGTTATCATTTCTAGCAGGTTGCGAAGACTTTTGACTTCAGCCTCACTTGTGCCTCTTCATGATCTTGTAAATTTTCTTTGATGAGTCATGTCATGATATTGATTATTTTGGTGTTAATTGTGGTCTGACGTTGTTATTACTTTTGTTGCAAACTTTTCAGAATACGAGGCTTGCTTATACTCTTAAAGAGAGTACTCTTGATAGTCTCATCACAGATAAGTTACTATGGATTTTGGGTGATAGGGTTCCTTAGATGGCTTGCTCATATCTTGCATTTTCTATTCGTCAGGTTCGAGTAGGACAAAGAACACAAACCAGCTGTTTATGAGGCTATGGTATGTGTACTCTGAAGTAATGTCATTGTCAGATATTTAAAAAATGTTTTTGGCCAATGTTGTCAAGTCTCAATGTTGGCATTAGTGTATTTTGTTTATTGTGTGTGTAGTGTGTTTATAGTTCGTGCAGTATGTGTAGTGTGTTTATAGTTCGTGCATTGTGTATATTTGTGTATAGTGTGTGTCTATGTGTTTGTGTATGTGTATGTGTGTGTGTGTGTGTGTGTGTGTAAGTCTTTTGCAAATGATTCTCGTTGTTTTGAATTGTATTGAATTTTTTTTTTAAATATGTAATATATCAACCAGTATCCAATGTCTTATTAAATACCTATGCATGATGTGCCAAAATGTAGTTAATGGGGATAGGGTAAAGATGAGGAGTATTTTTCAATGGAATGATTTTTCAAAAGAAATAGGAATGTCTTTGAAATAGCGGCTCAGATTTGTTCATGGATGCTTTTGAAAAGAGTTGTCCAAAGAACCAAATTGTGTGAGAATTTTTTGAAAAAAGTGGTCCAAAGAACCAAATAGTGTGATAATTTTTTAATATTAGATATGGTGAATAAATAGTCTTTGAATCACATTTAATCTATTGGGTACGTCTTAACTAGCTAACTGTGTACATTACAAAGGAAGCATATGCACTGCCCTCTTTTTAAAATCTAACAAGACTGAGTGGTCAATGCTGTTTAGTAATATCTAAAAATGTTTATAGAATTGCTTCTGTTAAGACCTTTGCATAACCTTCATAATTTGTATATTCACATGATCTCACAAAATGAATTGTTTTTCAAAATTGTATTAGCACTTTTCTTATTGCTTGAATCAGAACTTTGTTTATCTATTTTTCTAATTTTTCGTCTAAATGTTGTCTACTGACAATACCTCCGATTCTGTTTTGTTTGTCCAATGTCATTTCTACATTTATTTGGGCAATTATAGCTTTCTTTTGAGAGACTTATTGTTTTTTTTTCCAGGCAGTTAGAGGAATGAAAGTTGTGTGCCATGAATTGGCACAAGCAATTGTTGACCCCGAGGGCAGCACAATGGATGACATAGTAGTAGATGCTGATAGACTAGTTTCATGCCGGGCTAATAAGACAATTATTATGCTATTTTTGACATACCACTTCGGCATTGTTTCCATGAGATCCTCACAATTGTTGTCTTTTCTAGCAGGCTGCAAAGAATTTTGACTCCAGCCTCACTCGTGCTTCTTCATGATCTTGCAAATATGTCCTGAACCCTAAACCATAAACCCTATATACTCTAATGCAAGTAAGTTTTTATTGCTTTTGTTGAGTCATGTCATGATATTGATGATTATTTGGGTGTTAATGAGGTCTGAAGATGTTATTACTTTTGTTGCAGACTTTTTAGGTCAGAACAAGAGGCTTGTTTGTGCACTTAAAGAGAATACTCTTGATAGTCTCATCACAGATAAGCTAAGCTACTATGGCTTTTGGATTATAGGGTTCCTTAGATGGCTTACTTATATCTTGCATTTTCTATTCGTCAGGTTCGAGCAGGACAAAGACCACAAACCAGCTGTTTATGAGGCTATGGTATGTGTACTCTGAAGTCATGTCATTGTCTGATATTTAAAAAATGTTTCTGGCCAATGTTGTCAAGTCTCAATGTTGGCATTTTTAGACATTTTTATAGAGTGTGTATTTTGTTTATCGTGTGTGTATTTTGTTTATAGTTCGTGCAGTATGTGTTGTGTGTTTATAGTTCGTGCATTGTGTATATTTGTGTATAGTGTGTGTGTGTGTATGTGTATGTGTGTGTATGTAAGTCTATTGCAAATGATTCTGGTTGTTTTGACTTGAATTGAATATTTTTTAAATATGTACTATCTTAACCAGTATCCAATGTTTGATTAAATACCTATGCATGATGTGCCAAAATGTAGTTATTAAGTCTGATTGGGGATAGGGTAAAGATGAGGAGTATTTTTCAATGAAATGCTTTTTCAAAAGATTAGGTATGTCCTTGAGATAGCTGCCCAGATTTGTTCCTCGATGCTTTTGAAAAGAGTTGTCCAAAGAACCAAATTGTGATAATTTTTTTGAAAAAAGTGGTCCAAAGAACCAAATAGTGTGATAATTTTTTATTATTAGATATGGTGAATAAATAGTCTTTGAATCACATTTAATCTATTGGTTACACATTAACTAGCTAATTGTGTAAATAACTTTTGGATTTTAGTTTGAAAGTTTGTACATTACAAAGGAAGCATATGCACTGCCCTCTTTTTAAAATCTAACAAGACTGAGTGGTCAATGCTGTTTAGTAATATCTAAAAATGTTTATAGAATTGCTTCTGTTAAGACCTTTGCATAACCTTCATAATTTGTATATTCACATGATCTCACAAAATGAATTGTTTTTCAAAATTGTATTAGCACTTTTCTTATTGCTTGAATCAGAACTTTGTTTATCTATTTTTCTAATTTTTCGTCTTAATGTTGTCTACTGACAATACCTCCGATTCTGTTTTGTTTGTCCAATGTCATTTCTACATTTATTTGGGCAATTATAGCTTTCTTTTGAGAGACTTATTGTTTTTTTTTCCAGACGGTTAGAGGAATGAAAGTTGTGTGCCATGAATTGGCACAAGCAATTGTTGACCCCGAGGGCAGCACAATGGATGACATAGTAGTAGATGCTGATAGACTAGTTTCATGCCGGGCTAATAAGACAATTATTATGCTATTTTTGACATACCACTTCAGCATTGTTTCCATGAGATCCTCACAATTGTTATCATTTCTAGCAGGTTGCGAAGAATTTTGACTTCAGCCTCTTCATGATCTTGTAAATATGTCCTGAACCCTATATACTCCAATGCAAGTAAGTTGTTATTGCTTTTGTTGAGTCATGTTGATATTGATGATTGTTGGGGTGTTAAATCAGGTTTGAAGTTGTTATCACTTTTGTTGCAGACTTTTCGAAACAACTTTTGTTGCTGCCATTTCAGAACAAGAGGCTTGCTTATGCACTTAAAGAGAGTACTCTTGATAGTCTCATCACAGATAAGTTACTGTGGCTTTTTGGATGATAGGGTTCCATATATGACTTGCTAATATCTTGCATTTTCTATTCGTCAGGTTTGAGGAGGCAGAAGCTGTTTATGAGGCTATGGTATGTGTACTCTGAATTCTGTCATTGTGTGATATTTAAAAAATGATATTTAAAATATGTTTCCGGCCAATGTTGTCAAGTCTCAATGTTGGCATTTTTAGACATTTTTATAGTGTGTATTTTGTTTAGGGTTCGTTCGCTTTTCCATATAGCATTTGTCATGTAAAAATACTTGATAAGAATTAGGGGAGTTTTGTATCAGACGTGGCCCACTAACATGTTGCAAAAATGGCGTTCGGTTATGGTCAAATCATTCTGTTTTGGGCCTCCACTATGGTCGGAAATGAAGCACAAGCTCTCACTCATATGATAAATTCCCAATTCTACCCTTCAGTCTCTAAATGACGGGATGAGCAACAAAGGGGTGGGATGAGCGAAAAAAGGGGTGGTTCATTTTGGCGCTTCCGAACGTGTACACCTGTTCATTTGAGGACCGGTTGAACCTCCGGCTGGAACGAGTACACCGGCGGATTCTCGTCGACACGCCGAAACCAAATGGACTATGTACGCACAATAGCATACCAAATAATCAGAAAAAAAAGATGGAGGAGATCATTAATCGAACAATATTGTTCCGAACCTTACTGTTGATTGATGGAATGGAGGTCGCCGGTCGTGAACGTTGTGTGCTGGGCGCCATCTGTCACCGAAATTAGGGCTGGAGTTGCCTCGTTTCAAAATGAGACGATTTGAGGTGATTCTAAATTCACAGGGACAAATTAGTCTTTCTCTTCAACAACTCATCCGATTCTGGCCTCATTAGAATTTTATATCACCAAATTTGGAAGAAAAGTAACAGCTCATTTATGAAGCAAACAGTGCGGGCCAATGGGTTTTGCTTGGGCTTTCAAGTATTCATGCATGGAAACCGAACGGTGGTTATTGGGTAGTTTTGAGGGCTTATATGGCCATTACAGGGAAAGCGAACGGACCCTTATAGTGTGTGTAATATTGTGCGTTTGCGTTGTGCGTTGTGCGTTGTGCGTTGTGCGTCAAGTCTCAATGTTGGCATTTTTAGACATTTTTATAGTGTGTATTTTGTTTATAGTGTGTGTAATATTGTGCGTTTGCGTTGTGCGTTGTGCGTTGTGCGTTGTGTGTTGTTCGTTGTGCGTGTACTTTATGTAAAGTCTTTGTGTACATTGTGTTTATTTTGTGTATAGTGAGTGTATTTAGCTCGTTTGTTTTGATATGTGTTTATTTTGTGATGTTTGTATATGTGGGTGTAATGTTTGTATTTTTTGTATAGTGTGTGTAGAGTATGTGCATAGGTTGTATTTTGTGTTGCGTATAATGTGTTTATGGTGTGAGCTATGTTTGTATTTTTTTTTACATTCATATTTTGTATATAGTGGGGTGTAAAGTAGTGTGTGCAATGTGTGATTTCTGCATAGTGTGTGCAATACGGAATTTGTGTATATTGTGTATATTGCGTATATACTTTTTGTATAGTGAATGTGTTTTGTTTATTTGTTTCGTCTATAGTGTATACAGTTCGTTTGTTTTGTGACTAGTATGTGCAGTGTATGTTTATATTTTGTGTATGTATTATGCGAAGTGAGTGTATGTGCAGTGCTTGTATTTTGTGCATAATGTGTATTTTCTGTACGTGTATATTTTGTTTATAGTGAGTGTCGAGTAGTATGTGAAATTTTGTGCCCAGATTCGGTAATTTGTGTATAGTGTGCGTATTTTGTGTATATCGTGCGTAATGTATGTATTGTATATTATGTGCAATATTGTGTGTGTATAGTATGTATTCCATGTGTAAAGTGTGTGTTTATATTGTGTATTATGTACCATATTTGAAGTGTGTATATTTTGTGTTGAGTGTATATGTGGGTATAATGCTTGTATTCCAGTGCGTGTATTTTGTGCGTAATGTGTTTATAATGTGTGCTATGTGTGTATTTTAAAGTACTATGTATATTTTCATTATAGATTATGCTTTGTATAGTGTGTATATTTTGTTTACAGTATGTGCATCATTATAGGTTATGCTTTGTATAGTGTGTATATTTTGTTTACAGTATGTGCAATGTATGTATTCCGTGAGTATAGTGGGTATTTTTTGTATGCTTTGCGTATTTTGGGTATAGTGTCGGTATTTTGTGTATAGATAGTGCATAATGTATGTGTTGTATATTATGTGCAATAATGTGTGTGTATTGTGTATTGTATATTATGTGCAATAGTGTGTGTAATGCGTGTTTTGTGCATAGTGTGTGTAATGCGTGTTTTATGCATAGTGTGTGTAATACGTAATTTGTGCATATTGTGTATATTGCGTGTATACTTTTTGTAGAGTGAATGTGTTTTGTTTGTTTGTTTCGTGGATAGTGTATATAGTTCGTTTGTTTTGTGATTAGTATGTGCACTGTGTGTTTATATTTTGTGTATGTATTATGTGATGTGAGTGTATGTGTACGGCTTGTATTTTGTGCATAATGTGTGCTATATGTATTTTCCGTACGTGTATATTTTGTTTTTAGTGAGTGTAGAGTAGTATGTGAAATGTGTGTATTTCGTGAGTATAGTGGGTAAATTTTGTATACTTTTTGTATTTTGGGCTTAGTGTCGGTATTTTGTGTAAAGTGTGCGTAGTGTATATATTTCCTAATGTATCTGTTGTATATGATGTGCAATATTGTGGGTGTATAGTGTGTGTTTATATTGTGTACTATGTACCATTTGAAGTGTGTTTGTTTTGTGTTGTGTGTAAATGTGGGTGTAATGCTTGTATTTGTGTACAACGTGTATTTTGTGCATAAAGTGTTTATAATGTGTGCTATGTGTGTATTTTAAACTACTATGTACATTTTCAAATGTTATGCTTTGTATAACGTGCATATTATTTTTACAGTGAGTGTAGGGTAGTATGTGCAATGTGTGATTGTGTTAGTATATTGGGTATTTTTTCTATGATTTGCGTATTTTGGGCATGGTGTCGATATTTTGTATATATAGTGCGTAATGTATGTGTATTGTTTATGTGATGGGAGTGTATGTGTAGTGTTGGTGTTTTATGCATAATTGTTGCACAATGTGCATACTGTGTTCATAGTGTGTGTGCTATATGTGTATTTTCTGTACGTGTATATTTTGTTTATAGTAGTATGTGCAATGTGTATTCAGTGAGTATAGTGGGTATCTTTGGGCATAGTGTGCATATTTTGTGTAAAGTGTGCGTAATGTATGTGTTGTATATTATGTACGTGTAAAGTGTGTGTTTATATTTTGTATTATGTACAATATTTGAAGTGTGTATGTTTTGTGTTGTGTGTATATTCGTGCATGTAGTGCTCATATTGTGTATTTTGTGTGTATTTTGGGTTGTACTGAATGTATTTTAAATTTAGTATATTTTGATTTACAATGTGTGTATAGTGTGCGTATTTTGTGTATAGTGTGTGTAGAGTGGTATTTGTAGGGTGTGTATATGCGGATGCAATGCTTGTATTTTGTGCATAATGTGTTTATGGTGTGGCCTATGTGTGTATTTTTTGTATGTGTACATTATTTTTATACGGTGTGCCATGTGTTTATTTTGTGTATAGTGTATTTAGTCGTTTGTTTTGATGTGTATTTTGTGTTGTTTGTATGTGTGGGTGTAATGCTTGTATTTTTTGTATAGAGGGTGTAGAGTAGGTGTTGTGTATAATGTGTTTATGGTGTGAGTTGTATGTATGTTTTTTACATTTGTATTTTTTGTGTATAGTGGGGTGTAAAGTAGTATGTGCAATGTGTGTTTTCTGCATAGTGTGTGTAATGCGTAAGTTGGGCATATTGTGTATATTTCATGTATATATTTTTTATAGTGAATGTGTTTAGTTTGTTTCTTTTGTGTATAGTGTATATAGTGCGTTTGTTTTGTGATAAGTATGTGCAATGTGTGTTTATATTTTGTGTATGTATTATGTAATGTGAGTGTATGTGCAGTGCTTGTGTTTTGTGCATAATGTGTTTATAGTGTGTGCTATTTGCGTTTTTTTCGTAAGTGTATATTTTGTTTATAATGATTGTAGGGTAGTATGTAAAATGTGTGTATTCCGTGAGTATAGTGGGTAAATTTTGTATACTTTTTGTATTTTGGGCCAAGTGTCGGTATTTTGTATTTTGTGTAAAGTGTGCGTATTTTGTGTATATAGTTCGTAATGTATGTGTTGTATATGATGTGCAATATTGTGTGTGTATTGTGCGTATACTATGTGTAAAGTGTGCGTATTTTGTGTATATAGTTCGTAATGTATGTGTTGTATATGATGTGGCGTATGTGTGTATGTTTTGTATGTGTACATTGTGTTTATACGGTGTGCCATGTGTGTATTTTGTGTATAGTGTATTTAGCCCTTTGGTTTTGATATGCGTGTATTTTGTGTTGTTTGTATTTGTGGGTTTAATGCTTGTATTTTTTGTATAGTGTGTGTAGAGTAGTATGTGCACAGTGTGTATTTTGTGTTGCGTATAATGTGTTTATTGTGTGAGTTGTGTATTTTTTGTACTTGTATATTTTGTGTATAGTGGGGTGTATAGTAGTATTTGCAATGTGTGTTTTGTGCATAGTGTGTGTAATGCGTAATTTGTGCATATTGTGTATATTGCGTGTATACTTTTTGTAGAGTAAATGTGTTTTGTTTGTTTGTTTCGTGGATAGTGTATATAGTTCGTTTGTTTTGTGATTAGTATGTGCACTGTGTGTTTATATTTTGTGTATGTATTATGTGATGTGAGTGTATGTGTACGGCTTGTATTTTGTGCATAATGTGTGCTATATGTATTTTCCGTACGTGTATATTTTGTTTTTAGTGAGTGTAGAGTAGTATGTGAAATGTGTATATTTCGTGAGTATAGTGGGTAAATTTTGTATACTTTTTGTATTTTGGGCTTAGTGTCGGTATTTTGTGTAAAGTGTGCGTAGTGTATATATTTCCTAATGTATCTGTTGTATATAATGTGCAATATTGTGGGTGTATCGTGTGTATACTATGTGTAAAGTGTGTGTTTATATTGTGTACTATGTACCATTTGAAGTGTGTTTGTTTTGTGTTGTGTGTAAATGTGGGTGTAATGCTTGTATTTGGGCATAATGTGCATATTTTGTGTAAAGTGTGCGGAATATATGTGTTGTATATTATGTACGTGTAAAGTGTGTGTTTATATTTTGTATTATGTACAATATTTGAAGTGTGTATGTTTTGTGTTGTTGTATATTCGTGCATGTAGTGCTCATATTGTATATTTTGTGTGTATTTTGGGTATAATGTGTTTGAAGTACTATCTATATTTAGGTTATGTTCTGTATAAAGTGTGTATTTTGGGTTGTACTGAATGTATTTTAAATTTAGTGTATTTTGATTTACAATGTTGTGTATAAAGTGTGTATTTTGGGTTGTACTGTGTGTAGTGACTGTATTTTGATTTACAATGTGTGCATAGTGTGCGTATTTTGTGTATAGTGTATTTAGCCCGTTTGTTTTGATATGTGTATTCGTGTGTGCCCTCTTCGTGGCAACCGCCGTGAGACGTGGTGTTGGCCGCCACACACTAAGCGAAAAACGACGTCTTCTGGCAGTCCGCTGCGGCCCGCCCTTGGCCCTGTTTTTTGGCGCCACTCGTTAATTTTTTTTTAAAGAACTGAAAAATAAAACCGAAGGAAATTAAAGAAAAGTACACAATTGGGTTGCCTCCTAACAAGCGCCTTTGTTTATAGTTGTAGGTTGAACAACTATAGTTGTCACTGTCATTGATGGTGATCTCGCCCCGACCTACGTCATTCAAAGTTTTGGAAGTGGCTAGAACTGCCTGAGATTAGAGGGACATTATTATATACCTTTATATCAAGAACAATAAAGTCGGCAGTAAAAACGAAATCATCTACCTTCACCAAGAAATCGTCAATCATGCCCACTGTTTTGATGGTCCTTAAACTTACATCAGTGTTTTGAGAGGCCTAATGTTGAGTTTCTTGTAGTATTTCAGCAGCATGAGATTAATGTTATCCCCTAGATCACAAAGGGCTTTGTCAACCTTCCCTTCTCCAATCCTACACCCAATGATGAACTACCTCGGGTCTCCTTGCTTCACTGCCCTCTCTCTTTGGATGATCTCGCTGCAATGAAGTGGTAACTTAAGGTCGGCCTATGTTGGTTTCTTCTTGTTCATCACTGCCTCCCTAAGTAACTTCGCATGCTTGGGTATTTCTTGCAACGATTCAACAAGAGGGATGTTAGTATGGATCTTACAAAACATGTTAAGGAAATGCTTGAATTGTTCTTCAAGCTTGAATTTTTTCTTCGGCTGTAAGGGAGTACAATCCCGTTGTGCCGCACAAGCTCTTGTTACGTGGATGATTCTGCCTGGTCAGTAGCGGCCCGCCGCGGAGTCTGCGGCGGTCCGTCGGCAGTCGGGCAGACTGCATTATGTGGCCCAGTGGCGGTCCGCTGCGGATAGAGATAACCAAGGTTTTCGGTTTAGGTTCAGGTTCCAAAATTCTGAAATTGTGTCGGAACCGTCTGTTCTGGGCAGGCGGTTCCACACGACGAAAAACTGCCGGAAAACCGTGAAATCGAGCCAAAATCGCTGGAAACCGGCGGTTCAAAACCGTGAAACACCGTTTGAAAATCAGCAGTTCGAAAATGGAATCGGAACCGCCTGTTTCCGATCCGAAATCGAAACCAAAATAGTGAAATAGGCTCATGGTTCAATTCCGGTTCCACATTTTCTAAAATCGGAACCGGCAGTTCTGAAATGGAGCGTACGGCAGTTCGCTAGGTGTTGGGCAGACTCCAAATTTTTGTTTTGCCCCCCACTTCTTTTTTATATCATCTACTTGTGCTGCTGCCTTTGCCTTTTCCTCGTCAAATTTCTTTTGGACCTGCTCCATTTGAGTATTGATATTTGTGATGGCAGTTGAAATTGTACTTATCCCTTGCTCGAGATTGTTTAATCTCGCCTTAACAACTCCAATCTTGGTGTCATTGATCTTCCTATCTTGTGCGATCATCTCCAATATTTTCATAATAACTTGGTCATACTTCTATTTGGGGGGCTCAACTACTCCTCCTTTGCTAACATTAAATTCTGCAGAGGTTGCAAGAAATTATTATTAGAATACGAAAGGTTAGGATGAAGATGGTTCCCATTATAATTATTGAAATTACTGCCTCCTGGTTAGAGCGATAATTGTTATAAGATTTGTGGGACCTCCTATTTGCATGTAGTTGACATCTTCCACTTTGGGGGTTGGAATATCGGGCTTGGCAACTACAATGATGGAGGTTGGTGGAACCGGATCCTCTTTCCTCTACGTGTCCATTTAGTTCACCCTCACCTTGAGTTCGGCCAACTCCTTTGCTAAGGAGTTCTCTTCGGCCACTTCTATAGAGTTGTGTCTTTCTTTCTACCATCCCCATTGTTGGTGGCGAACTCCTCAATCACCGCCATGGCATCCGTCCTGTCTTCCTCAAAAAGCCTTCATTCGCCCATGAATTCAACATCACCGCTAGACGTTGGTCTAGACTTTCTGACTTGTCTGTGGCGGTCGCCACACTTTCTCCGATGGTCGCCGAACGTGACTTCGTTCCATGCATAGAATTTCCGAGGCGGACCGCTGCAGAATGATGGTCGCCGAGCGCCGGCGGTCGCTGCCTGAAACTCCAGATTTTCAGATTTCGCGTTTTGACTCCCTTTTCCGACTCAAATATGCAAATTTCTCACAAAACACGTTAAAATACAAAAATAGATAAAATATGCAAATAACGGACATGTAACGTGACTTTGACATAAAAAACGATCAAATAATGACATTAAAATAGTGCAAAATCCGAGCGTATCAATGGCACTGCCAGGTGATGCCTGAAGGATGAAGATGGAGGAGCCTATCTCTAACGGTACTTTGATGTTGGATAAAGAGAGAACCCTCTCTCTATACATATGTCACAGTTAACAATATTCTATATACACTACTCTCTCTATTTTTCAATATGTGGTATTTATAGATCTTGTAATTTTTTATATTCTTTTTTGAATGCCTTATATCAATGGGATTATTTCTAAATCAATCCAACAATATATGCTAAAATTATATTTATTCTGTCGACCAATAAGTGTCCAATTTTGTCATTTTCGTCTATTCCACTAATTTTATTTCATTTACATTTTACTATAAAACTAATTGAACTCGCTTTCTCACCTTCCAACTACCTTTTCCCCTCATTTTCTACTACATTTCTTAAAATTTGTGTCACACCTCATTCGAAAATAGTTTTCAAAATTAGAAAATGTATATTTTTGTGGGATGGACTAAAAAAAAGAGTGTATATTCTTGTGGGACGAAGGGAGTAATTAATATAAATTGCAGTCAATTATTTTATGATAAGAGCAATGTGTAAAATATCACTAACTTTGATATTAAATGCATGTTTGACAATCTGCCAAACATTAGGCATGAAGTAAATTTTATAGATTGTTGGCGTTGGTTTATCGTTTGGTGTAATTGCATATCATATTATCAGTGCATATTAGAATTCATTAATTTCACAATTAAATAGTAACGTTTTGCCATTCCTCACGTGCTATACTAAGTACTATTAGCATTTTTTCGGATAATTGTAACGATCATAAGGGCATTTATCATCACATGGAACAGATCAAGCAACTCATCATACGGAGCAGATCAAGTCACACATAAGCCTCCAAACCTAACAAGAGGGGTGGCTTAGTAACACATAGCAAAGCATAACAGATTAGTACTAGCAACTCATCATAGGGAGCAAATTAAGTCACACATAAGCCTCCTAACCTAACAAGAGGGGTGGCTTACTAACACATAGCAAAGCATCACATGGAACAGATCAATAACATTTCTGAATTAGCATCAGCTCAATATCAAAAGCACAAATCAATAGCAGCAACATAAATAGCATCATCTCAATTAGCAACACATGAGCAACAACAATCATAGGGCAAATGCAAAAAGCCTCCAACCCAACAATCATCCACACCAACACCCACAGCCTCTCACCCAACCTAGAACCACAACCTCCAACTCAAGCAAAAAATCACAGCCTCCAACCCATGAAACAACCGCAGCCTCCACACCCAACAAACAAGCATAGACTCCAACCCAACAAACAAGCATAGCCTCCAACCCAGCCTTCAACCCAACAAACAAGCATAGCCTCAAACCCAATGTGGAATAGGTGGTGCCTCAGCCTTAAAAGTACATACCAAACATAAATAACTAGATATGATATAGAGCCACAATGTGGAATAGGTGGTGCCTCAGCCTTCAGTGATTCGGCTTTGTGCTAGTAACTAATACGAGCAAGCAAAATGGGTAGTAAGAAAGATACCGTAGTATCCGACTCCTTGCACCGAGTGGTGCGCACAAAAGAATCAGGAGGAGAAGCAATAGGGCAATGAAAGATGTACTCATGGCAAGCACAGTGATTTGGAGCCATCTGAGTTTGCTAAGAACTATGGTAACTCCAGCTGTGAAAGCCATAGACATCATGATCAGAGCAACACCAAGCAACGGTACCGCAATGTAGAGGGCAGAGAAAACTAAGGTAATATCACCTAACTGGGCCCATATGAGAGTTGTGACAGCAAGGATTGAAGTATACATGGCTATAGTGTCGCAGAAAACAAAAACGTGGAATACCGTGTCTTTCCACATCGCTGCCATGCCCAATTCATTGCTAGTTTCAGAGCTAATGTAGCCACCGGGCATGGTGAAACCAGCTGCAAAAGTTACTGTGGCGACCAGAGTTGCCATAACCAGGAAAGTGTTTACTCTTTCCTTAAAGACATTCAAGTTGACATTCACCTTTCTATCTGAATCTGAATTTTGAGGAACAGATGCAGCATGTAGAGCAGCCAAAGTCAAATGCTGAAACCCACACAGAGATATCAATATATTAGGATTGTATTCTTTGCAAAAAGATGGGGAAATATATGTATTCCTTTGTTTTCCATCAATGAAAACACATTGTGAGATAGTTAACTAACTGTACATACATACCTTTGCAAAAGATAGTTTATGTTTCCTTTTTTCATAAAAAACATCAAGAGCTGTCATTTCCTTGTTGTTAACCGCCTTAGTTTCGACCCTCTGGTCCCAGGTTAAGGCACAGCTCATCTTCTTTACAGCATCGATTAACCAAAGATTTTATCTTTCTTCGATTAAATAAGGATTTTATCTTTCTCCGGTTCTGGGTCATCATCTTCAAATCATCAGACATCACGCTTTGGGGTACATTGAGAGCCTATTCCAAGAAATGCAAAAAATCCCAAGTCAAAATTATGAAATATAGGGATGTGATAAAAAAATATCTCAACTTCTGTGTATCAAAAATATCAATATAATGGCATAAGTATATCAACACATCCTAATAACTATCTCAACTATGTGTATTAAAAATATCACAACATAATGACATGAGTATATCAACCCATGTGTAAATTATAATAAAAACTAATTTTTATATCCAAGCTAAGCCAACTAGAATTATAAATTACAGTGTTTGCTATTTTCACAATTATCACATCTATCTCTTTTCGGTGAAATACAAGAAAATGTAGCAACCAATTTTAATTAAATCATCATTCATATAAACACTCTTCTCTGCATTATTCTATCTCTTACTTTACCATTTCTCTACTTCAACTATTTATTTACAAAACGAGTGCTCAAAAGTAACTGGGACTGCTAAAGCGGGACGGAGGGAGTATCACCCTAAGGAGAATAGAAGTTAACATTCCTAACATAGTTTAATAATTTATTTCGCCAGAATTAAGTTTTTTTAAACTGTGAAACGGACCAGAATTTGTTCTTTTTTCGTGATTTATTTGACAATTTATATTATACGGAGTATCATTTTTTTATGGTAAATGGAGTGACAAATTTTACAATTAAATTTACTAATAGTACAACATATTCAGAAAGTAATATTATCAACATTTACATAAATATACTTCATTCAATTATATATATATTTCAAAATAATAAAAGATAGCAAAGTACATTGCCTAAAAATAAATAAATATTCCAAAATAATCAAAGATAGCAAAGTAAATTACATAAAAATGAGTAATATTGGAAACTTTAGAAATAAAAGGGAATAATTTGAAACAGAAATACCTGTTCAATTTTGCGATGGAGGGAGTATGAGCTTACTCCTGGTTCGGGTGAGTTCATGCTTGAATCCGACCTATGCCATTCATGTTCAACCTCTGCTTCGATTTTATCTGAAGATTCCTCCTCGTCGACCAGATTCTCGTTCTGCTTCGACAAGCTTTTCATCTTTTGCACTTCTTTTTCGTTTCGCATGAAAGAAGAAGATGAAACTCGATCGATGAAGCAGAATATATTTAAAGTGCAAGGACTGGACTGAGAAATATAAGAGTAAACAGAATTTTAAGTAATAAAATAGGCAACCGATGAAGAGATAAGAATAGTCATGACTACGGAACTAACCATAAAAGAAAAGATGATTGAATTTCATCGTGACATAATTTTCGGGTTTATAAAGAAGCATGAGTGTATCTTTGAAAATTAATGTTTATTTGAAATAAACATTAATTTAAAGGCCATGCAGCGTATAAGAGAAAAAAGGAGTGTTGCCAAAACTGTTTATAATAATACTGAAAGTGGATGGACTGAAAAGCTTGTGCTTGCTTCAAATATATAAGAACCAAAATTTCCAAGAAACTCTCGTTAAAACTTTAGAATTGATCATGGCGTTTGATCCTTTTATTTTCCTAAATTTGCAAAGATATCATTTGAAGTCATTTTTCCCTTTTTTTTTACCCCTCAGTCTTAAAAGGGCATAAATATTTTTCTTTTCCTTCTTTTTATTGTCGTCACTTTTTGTATTTAGAAAATCTCTTATGTTGTCATTGTAGAACGTTCATGAAAAATAGTGATGCAGAAACGTACGAGAATGACAGATAAAGAACTCATTTCAAAACTCAAAAGTTTCCCTCAAATTATTACTCTTGCATTCCTAATTATTATTTTTTATTCTATCTTTTATTTTACCAATTTCTTATTATAATTGCATGTTTATATTTTTTGGTATTAAATTTATACTCCCTCCGTCCCACAAAAGATGTCACACTTTCCTTTTTAGTTTATCCCACAAAAGATGTCATATTTTCATTTTTGAAAAAAGTTCTTTCTTACATGAATATAAAATAATATTTTCTCTCTCCATTTAACACACAAAATAAAACCTCCTAAAATCTCGTGCCGTCCCACAAGTGTGACATCTTTTGTGGGACGGAGGGAGTAATAAAATATGAATTGAATGATCTGCAAAAATGTAAAAACAAGATAAAATACTACCTCCATCCCCGATTAGGAGTCACAATTTGACCGGGTACGGATTTTAAGAAATGTAAAGAAAAGTTGGTTGAAAAAATTAGTGGAATGTGAGATTCATTTTTTCATATTGGTTTTATAATAAAATGTGACTGAATTGAGTTAGTGGAATGTGAGACCTACTTACTATTTATGGTAAAAATAAAATATGACTCTTAATTGGGGACGAACCGAAATGGAAAAGTGTGACTCTTAATTGGGGACGGATGAAGTATATAATAGCGGACGTACCCAAAAAGAAGTATTTGCATGGAACATTTAACTTTGACTGGAGAAGTGTGTATGATTTGGAATGTTGAGTCACTATTATTATTATACGAGTCAAAGTGTAGCCATTGCACTGTTTTGAACACCTTTTTTTTATTGGGAAGAATAACTCATTTTGACCCATTGTCGGATATAAAGATGAAATGAACTCACATTGTCGAATAAAAAAAAGACAAGAAAAAGAAAAGGGAAGGAGCTATTTGAACTTTTGCATTCATTTAGAATTTAGAAATTACAAATCAAATCTAGTTTCACTATTATAAGTTAGAGTGCAGGACGAATCATTTCTGAATAATTGTAATCAATTATAGGGCCCGATCGGCGGCCCATTTAAGGCCGAGCAAGGGCCAATGATCTAATTCGTTGTAAATATTTTCTAGCCCAATTAATTCTAAAAGCCCACATATACACATCCAAGTTTAGCCTATTAGTCAGTTATTTGGCCATTCAGCTTTCTTGTCTTTTAAGGTGCATATGTGTTTAATACATATTACATGAATTTTAAATAAAATTTGTAAAATATGAGAAAGAAAGACGAATAAGAGTCTCCACAATAGAAAAGACTATGACCAAGCTCAAGCCACAAAAACTTGTCCAGAGTCACCAAAATACTTGTCCACCCTAATAGTGGACAATTCCAAGCCACAAATCCAATTATTTTTTAATTCTTGGTATATTTTAATTTAATTAGAATAAAAATTATCGGACTATAATAATTAGAAAAAAACGCATAATTTAATAAAAAATTATTAAAACCAAATCTTCGTTGTATTATAGAAAGGGGAATAGAGATAATTGAAAAGAGTGGAGATTGGAATGAGGCGAAAAAATTGAGAGGAATTGGTATATTTATAGGAAATAAATAAGAAAAAATAAAAACTTGGGCAGAGTTGCGGCTCTCGGCCGCCACAATAAGACGCCGCGGCCTGCGCCCAATATCCCTATCCGCGCCGACTAGGTGGCGCGCCCACATGTCCTCTAACCCCGCCGCAGCCCAGCCAAGCCCCTAATCGGGAGCCACGGCTCCCTATTATGGACATTCTAATAATTGAAATAGTGATATTTCAAAATCTAATAGTAGAAGGTAAGGTAATGAAACTCACTTTATCAATAGTGTAACGTGCAGTGAAATAAGTTTCTAAAAATAGCAGTTTCATTAATTTTGTATTCCTCATTTTCCACCAAGCATAAAATTACCGAGGACAAAGCATGAGGTGATAAGTATTACTACCATTTAGTATATGAGTGGCAATGGAATATGATGCGATATTATTTACTCCAAAAAATGGGGAAATTCTACAGTGTTGATCATCATCACAGCTAAAAATCTCTTCGGCGCTGCTCATCTGACTCAACCAAGCAAAGTAATCGAACATAGTAATTCTGCAACCAAAAACCAAAACATTACTATTTAATTACACGTATTGTACCTGTATATTTTGGTAACCAAAATAAAAAATAAAAAATACAAGTATTTACCTAAATGCGTGACACTTTTTCCTTTCATAAGGATCCAACGAGAAGGCTAGGCCTGCCTTGAGGAATTTCTTCACAAACACAATCATTAAACGTTAGATTACGAATGCATACCACTGATGCAGATTGGAGTTTGACGATCACCTTGAATATCTCATTCGCTGCAGCAGCATTGTCTCCTCTGTCGTAAGGGACGGGGCAGTGTGGCTTGAGCCTAAAGCATTGCTGAGCATCTAACAGAGCATTAATGCTTTTATGTGTGCGTGCTTCCCACATGCTTCGCGTCGATACCCATGTGGCGTTAGATGGATCAAGATGAGAAGCCTACGCATCACATATAGTATTACCTACGAAACATGGCTGCCAACTCATGAGGTAAAAGACAGGTTTACCATTCTATAATGAAAGATTGCTCGGTAGTAATTCTTATTGCCCGCATCAAGCAACCCTCCGAAGTCTATTACACTTAAGCGCTTTGTCAATTTCTCCTGACTCTGCAAGATATGTGATGAGAGATCAAAGTGTTGTTGAGTTGTGACACAATGAAAAAGTAGTTTCAGACCATTTTTTTATATTCTTCAGAATGAGTGTACTCGATTATGCCATCAACAGTCCAATTCGGATAATGTGCAAGCTGTTCAGTCACTGGAAACAAAACCTCCACAGCTGCACGATCATGCACCAAAGCAGCTTCCTCAATCGGTCTATGTATATCCTGAAAGTCGTCATTAACTATGCAAATAAGTGTCCTGCTGATAACATCAGGATGAAGCAACAAGATCCAAAGAAGGTAGTAATAAACCAAGGGAAACATAGAAATTAACTTTGTCAGACGAATTTGGATCTCCTTTAGCTTTAATCAAATACTCAAGAAATTTTGTGTCTCCTTCTTTTGCAGCATATTGCATAGGACTTAATCCAGCGACATAAAAATTTGGGTCTGCTTTACCCTGCAAAGAGATTTCCATTTGATTAAATCCACTAAACATGATGGAATCATTTATCACAAAAAAAAACATACTTCAATCCCTAACAGAATTAGACAAGATAGGCATTTCCATTCACCAAACATACCTCAAGCAGCAATTTCAGGCATTCAAATGAAAGAGACTTGACTGCACATACAAGAGGGGTGTCCACAACTGCACAAGAAAAATTTGGCTGCAAAATGGAAAGCAGCAAAGAGATTGATCTCACAAGATTATATATTCATAAGTTAATACAGTAGCCAAAAGATCATATCAGTGTCTTTGGCTAATAATGATTTAAGAATATTTCTCAAACCCCAAGTGAAAGTTATTACAAGAAACAAAACAAACAATGACTTAAACAAGATTATCAACCTATAATACTATTAAAAAATTAAGTTCTCATGCATGGGTCATAAGAATACGATACAATAATGAGAATGGTGGTTAAGTTATTTTCGTCTAAATAAAAGCATATTGGTCATATAAATTTGAAACAATTTCAATCTAAAAAAAACGATAATGTTAGGAAAGAGGATGTTGTCACAATTATTAATAACATTTTTAATTAACATCTAAGCATTGTACATAAATTATTTATTTTGTCCTACTAAAAATTTTTTAATAAAAAATTGAATTATAAAATACTACTGTATATTTTTTTATTAAAAAACATTGACTATATAGAATTTCTTAATAGTATATTATGTTACATTTATATGTAGCCGGAGAAATTAAATGAAATTAAATATAAATAATAGATGAACAAATTAAAGAATATAATTTTTTAAAATAGAGGAAAGCTTTATTAAATATCATAAAATGTATCTAAACATTTATTGAGAATAAATGAAAATAAATTACAAGGGATTGAAATGCGTCCATGGAAGGATTTGAATATTAGTAGTACATCTCATCTTCGGGTGGGTTCTAATGCTATAGAAACCACCTGCGTTATTCATCTACTCGTTCAATTTCACAATATGTATGTTATATTCTTATGTATAGTATAAATAATAAAATTGGAGGGGGGATCATGCCCTCCTAACCTAACGTGGCTTCGCCCGATAATTAACCATTTAACTTTATTTATACAGACAACAAGAAGAATACTCCAATGAGGTGGGACTCATTCTTTACTTTTTAGTACATCCCACAAAAATATGCATTTTTCAATTTTATAAACATTTTTTCTCTCCAATGAGGTGAGACTCATTCTCCATTAACAATACTTTAATTACTTTTTCTCTCTACCTCTCTCTTACTTTACCAATTTTGCATTAAAACTTGTGTCGAACCCAAAGTGCATATTCTTTGGGATGACGAGAGTAATAGCTAAGGATACTTTTTTATTATATTATAGACCCTAAATTTTTTTTTTCCAAAATATATCACCCTATTATTGATTAGCCAAATAAAGATAAGAAAGCAAATAAGAACGTCACTGAATTAAGTTTAGGACACTTTAAAAAAGCGCTCAACAAATAAAATTTGGAGACACTAAAAAACATCCCTAAGTGCAAATTAGAGATACTATTAGAAAGTGTATCTAAATGCAACTAAGATAGTACATTATTAGAGCATCCACAATAGATGCCCGATCTCACGCCCGAAGACGACCGAGAGTTCGGTCGCGCCCCATCTCTGGCCTGATCCATCGGGCGTGAGATCGGGCGCCCATTGCAGGCCGATGCCTGAGCCCGAGCCCGATCATTTTCCATTTTTTTTTATTTTAAATTATTTAAATCCTAATTAAACCACTATAAACACTCCATTTTTCTTCACTTTTCACACACCAAATCTTTCACTTTCTCTTCTCTATTCTCTCAATATTCACACTTTCAACAATGGATCCGAGTCAATTCCCAAACCCCCCGTAATGTCGACGACGATATGCCCATGTTTGGCGGCGGTGGCGGCGGCGGCGGCGGCGGTGGCGGTGACGCCCGATGGCCCGTCCACGAAGACTACCGGGTTGAGACGCCTGGATCTGTAGGATCCACTTTCGTCTCGGACTCTGAGTTCGATCCGTTCTTCGGCACTGATGAGCATCGGGTCGAGGAAATGGAGCCTAGTTGTGGGCAACCTCCTGCCCCTACGCCGCCGCCACCAAGGAGGAGGAAGAAGATGGCGCGGAAAGAAAAGGCGCCATTGGTCCCAGTCCCACGAGCTTAACAAAGAGTACGCAACAGGGCGTACTGACTACGAGTTGGAGGAGTACCTGAAGGTGGCTCAGTGTGGGTCGATATATCGGAGGATTCAATATCCTCCAACAAATCACGGGGATGGGTGGCATTGGTAAGACCACTCTTGCCATGAATCTATTTCAGAATGCACTTGTTAAGGAGCGCTTTAATAAGCGTGTTTGGACTACAATCTCTCAAACTTATAATATTAGTGAAACACTTAGATAAGTTCTTTTTCGAGCAAGTGGAGTTGATTCAAGTAGTGATCTGAGTGAGAATGAGTTGGGACAAAAATTATACCAGTTTCTGTTCGGTAGGAGATATCTCGTAATAATGGATGATATGTGGAGCATAAAGGCGTGGGAGAAGATAAAAAATTTCTTTCCTGATAACCAAAATGGGAGTCGAATAATCGTAACAACTAGGCTGTCTGACTTGAGTTCTCAATTGAACGAGTCTTGTATAGTTGGCATGAAATTTTTAGATGAGGCTAGTAGTTGGGAACTACTCCCTCCGTCCCAAGGAAGATGACCCCTTCCTTGGGCGGCACGAGATTTTATGCAATTAATTTGTGTGTTAAGATGAGAGAGTAAAGTAAGAGAGAGAGAATAAAGTAGAGATAAAAGGTGTTTCCATTTTAAGTAATGAGTCATCTTGGTTGGGACAAACCAAAAAGGTCAGTGAGTCATCTTCAATGGGACGGAGGGAGTATTTTGTAAGACTGTGTTCGGGAAAGAAAGTTGTCCAATTGAGTTGGAGAAGATTGGAAAGAATATTGTAGCAAATTATAAAGGACTTTCTTTGTCAATTGCTACAATAGGAGGTCTTTTGGCACAATCTGAATGCACAAAAGAATGTTGGGAGCGTAGAGCAAAATTTGAATTCAATTGTTATTAACACTAATGATGGATTTTGCTTGAAAATATTGAGGATGAGCTATATCTATCTGCCAAACTACTTAAAGCTTATGGGTGTTTTCGATGAAGATTACAGTATCCGTGTGTCAATGCTCGAGCAGCTATGGGTTTCTGAAGGATTTTTAAAACCACGGAGTGGAAAATGTTTGGAAACACTTGCACGAGAGTATCTTAATGAATTGGTTGATCGAAATCTCGTTTTAGTTGATGAGTTGGGGTCTATAGGAAATGTTAAATATTGTAAAATTCATGATTTGTTGAGAGATTTGTGTATAAAAGAAGCTGAAAAGGAAAGATTTTACCATGTCGTAAGAGATGATCCTCCGGCCAGTATTAGAGAACGTCGAGTCGTTCTTAAAACTGCAGGGTTGTTAAGATCTTTGTCACATACTCGTTCCATAATATGTCAGTATGCCAAAATTACAAGTGAGGATGAGAAAGTTAAAGTTATGTTGTCTCGCGATCTTAGATTGTTGAGGACATTCAGGGCATGTGATTTTGTGTGGTATTTCCTAGAAAATATGTTTGAATTGGTGAACTCACGGTACCTTGCTATCAATGTTCTTGATGAGTCCAAATTCTCTAGTTCAATTGATCTCCTTTTGGAATCTGCAGACATTGATTACATATTCATCTTCTCACATTGATTATATATTCATCTTCTCCAGTCGATCGTCAAGTACCAAATGAAATTTGGAAACTGCATCAACTTCGGCATCTTGAATTTATAGGGCGCGAATTGAATCTCCCGAATCCTCCTAGTGACGATAGTGACATTGTCATTATGGAGAATCTGTAGACACTCAAAGGACTTAGGCTTTGCTTTTGAATGAGGAGGTGGCTAAAAGAATTCCCAATATGAAGAAATTGCGTTTAACATACTGTTCGTATCAAATGGAGGGAGAAAATTTTCCTAATTTGGGGTTCAAAGCCCATATCTAGCATTCTGTCTGCCTCATCCAACACCAAATATGAAATTTGATGGAGATAAACTCCAAAAGATCATTCAATCGACCACAATATCAACACCTCTGTCGTCTAAGTCTTTAATATGAGGCCCTTTTGGTGCACCCGTCATATACACACTGTTATTAGATAAAGAAATGGCAGCTGACTCAGCATGAAGCAGATAAACTCGGGAAATGATATCAAATGTTTGGCTGAAAATTTCAAACGACCTAACGAATAAAATAAGTTAATAAAATTTTAGTAATTGAAATGTCATACATAAATGAGTACATGGTTACACTAAAGGATCCTAAATTTTATTGTGTACATGTGTGGGCATATCAATTAAATACCAGCCCACTTCATAAATTTTGGAGTCACTGTGAAGAGGCCCGACTCATCTTTTCTTTCTTGCACATGGCAGCCCAATATAATATATCCCAACTCCATACGTGGATTCCTCAAATTCTTGCCAAATCACTTCACCGCCTTAAAATCTCCAACAAAATGCCATCTTTCATGCATATGTATATACTCTCGTTCCCACACACACAAAAAAAAGAACAATCCAATTACTTGATTCAATTTCAAAAGACGATTTGAGAGAGTTAAGAGTTAGAAAGGTAGTTTTTCAACAACAGCAGGTAACTACAACTCTTAGCCCTTTTCTATATTTCTTTTCTTGCCCAACTTTATGAAAAACACAAACCTCACATAATTATATATTGAACCTCCAGTGGTAAAGTAACTATTGAAAGAATAGGGCCAAATAATGTTTTGAGTGAGCACTTTGGGCTGAAGGAGTAAAATATTTGGGGTGGGCTGGAACTAAATAAAGACTGATTGGATTAATTAATTACTTGCTGTAGTTATCAATTAGTTCTCGAAAGATTAAATAATTTGCTAATTGATTCTTTTTCCAAATTTAAGTATTGAAATAGATAGCGCGCTTAATTAAATTCCTAAGATGTAATTAATTGCGACTTTCGCCATGAGTGTAATGGGGTCGAGGGTGTAGGATTTTGGGGACGCGCGACATCATGCGATGCATAAATTGAAAGAAAAAGTAAGTACTTAGCACAGTTATAATTTAATACTCTAAAAGAATTTTATAACGTCCCTAAGAAAGAACGAAGAACAAAACGAAAACACATGTAAGGATGCATGCATTCTAAGTAGACGTTTTCTATGAGTCTGATTAAGTATATTTTATTGTTTTCAAAAGGTTATATTGAAGAGCAAGTTATAGTCATAGTATGGAAATCCGAGTTTAGGATTTTAAACGCACGAGGTGAATTTTTCTATCCTATGTACTAATGTGGATAAAATGTCAAATATTTTGAGATGATACTTAGTTATGCAAATAATGTTGTCTTGCAATAAATAATTTGTTTTATGTGTATGAAGCCTATCTATTTGGTTGGAACTAAAGAATCGAATTTGGGTCCGAGTAAGGATGGTGTTCCTACTCGGATTAGTGTACACAGATGACCGTGGAAGGTGGCCACCTTTCACGGCACAAAGATGATGTAGTGAAGGCCGTTGGGAGGTGGCCACCTCCCCGGCTGGAGAAAGATGTAGGTGACTGTGGGAGAGCACCATGTCCACGGCACTTGGTGTTCAGATATGGCAGAAATACGGGAAAAACTTAAACTGATCAGTCGAACTTTAGCTCAAAGAGAATTTAGTAAGCTCAGACCTTTTAAAAGAAAACTCTTGTGTATTACTATGATGGCATGACAATATTTTAAATATATATGTGTATATTTCGGCAATTTGTTCACCGAGTATCTTTGTACTCAACCCTGCATATATTTCTAAATGTGCATGTTGAGCAGTGATGGTGGTGAATGCTGAGGTAGAGTTTATGATTTTCTTCTTATTTTAAGTAGAGGCCTCCAGAGGTGTATGTTTCCATACATGTGACCGTGTTCATTCTGCTGCATACTAAGGTTCTAGATAACATAGACTGTTCTCCTATACTATAATAATTATTTATTGAAAATCAAGATTTCCATTCAAGTTCTAGTGATTAAGAGTTAGTTTGAAATTGTTTCCCACTTCATTTCTAGAATATTCAGTCATTGGTTATCCTCTTTTCGTTCCCCTCTTCTTATTTTCCACCCCTAGTCACAGTTTCCCGGCTTTGCTATCCATGGCAAAGTATGGTCGTGACATTTAAAAAGAAAATAATTAAAGTATTGTTGGTAGTGTAATCTATGATGAAAAAGTTTTCAGAAATAGAAATTGACTAATTTTAAGAGACCTACCAAAATAACAAAAGTAGACTATTTTTTGTGACTTATGAAATATATTAGTTGTAACATCCCGGATTTTAGAACCCTAAATTTTGAGCCCTAGAATTAATTTTGATGACGGGGCATCGAGAATGCTTTTATTTCGTGAGTTGATATGGTCAATTTGAGTTAGGGTTTGTGTTGAAAGTTTGAAAAGTCAAACCTATTTGATTTAATGATGTGGCATGTGATTTATGTATTTGTGAGATTATGTGGTAAATTAATTGTTTAAGGGTGAGTAAGAATATTAGAGAAATTTCCATAAATACTTGTCACCCTAATTCTTGTGATTTTCGAACCCTAGACCCCTTGGAGAAAGAATTTCTATTTTTCCGGAATTTATTTAATCCTTGGGATAATTATCCAAATTAAATTCCAAGAGCCAATTATTTCCTTGTTTAGAGATGGAAAAATCGAGCCCCTTATTTTTCTAGTGATTTTCGAAAATCACTATTTTTGGGAAGGAATGAATTGTTTTATTTTATTTGATTCCTTACTTGATTTCCTTCCATACCTAGAATTTAATTATTCTACCAAATCTTTCCATACTTCAAGAGATCTTGCCTTATTTTATTTTAGTCAATATTCAAAAATCCATGCCTTATTTAAAAGGCTAGAAATCGCCCCTTACCTTGCTCATGGAGAATTTTCCTTATTTTTATTTTGCTCCATAATATTTTATTCTACTTGGAAAATATACCAAAACAAAACCATGGCTAATTACCTAGCCTAATTTTCGAAAATTAGGAGATATTGCCATCTTCTATTTTTGTTAATTCTTCTTCCCTACTTCACAATATTATTTCATTTAATTATTTAATTGGGAGAATGAGATCTTACCAAATATTCTATTCTAATTACCTAAAGATCTTGTTGAGCACTATAAATAAGAGAACACCCCAACCCTAGACCCCAAATTTTCGGCCCCCTCACCCCCATACACTCTCTCAATTTTTCTTCTACATTACTCCATTAATCCTTCATCCTTTGAGAAGAAATTGAAGTTTAATCCAAGAACTTTGAAGAATCAAGGCTAATACTTGTTTTCTACCGATTGTTTTTCGCTAAAGAGGTATTTTGTTTAAGAGTTATGTTGTTCTTCTTCTACCTCTTCTTTTTCTTCTTCCAACCGATTAATCGGTCTTCTTGAAACCTCATGCATCTTAGTTGAGTGAAAGAGGGATAAAAAGGGATGTGAGAACATGTGTATGTGTGTGTGCCGTGTGTGTGTGTGTGGCGTGTGTGTGTGTGTTGTGGTGTTGTGTAGTGTGTGTTTGATGGTTAGATAATCTTGTGTGATAAACATGATCTTGATTATTTAGTAATGCTTAGATAAATCGTTGGGAAGAGGGAAGAGTAATAAGACATGCATGAGTAAGACTAGTATTGAACCTAATTTGTGATATGTGCCTATGTGATTAAAAGGTGAAACTTTGGTTGCGAAGCCGGATAACGGAAAAGCGAAACTACTTGAAAACTAAGCAATCGAGGTGGGCTTTACTCTTAAAACTCTCTTTTATTTTGTCAAAACGATATTCGGTGTTATAAGGGTGGTTTAACTGTTATGCCATACCTATGTTTGTTTTTATGTGATATCTGATCTGCTTATACGAATTCGGGTCTGAGTATGGGCCGCAAACCCTACCAGGCTGTGTACACGATGGGATCGAGAGCCGTCCTTGCTAGTCGGCCGGTCTCGTGGGCGAAAAGTGTGGCCACACTTTCGTCGCACCATGGAATGATTGTTAATGTGATGAGAAAATGGGAGGTTATTTTGACTGGCCAGTCTATGAAAATATATTTTGTGATACTCGTGATATTCTTTTATAACTGCTTAAAAACTCGAGTTCACTTGGTAAGGGTGGCATAACTTATAAAATGTTTTGGCAACGAGCTCACTGAGTATTTCAAAATACTCAGCCCTGCATGTGTTTTCCTTATGTGCAGGTTGAATGATGACGAGTGGTGGCGGGTGTTGAGCAGCTTAATTAATTAATGAGGATATGTTGAACTCTAAGTGTAGTTGTGTCACCATACATAGCTATGCTTTTCTCTTGGTCGTTTTCCGCTGAATTTTTGATACACTTTAGAATTTCTCTTTGGAATATTTGCATCTTGCCTTCGGTTTGAAGCCTTAGTCTTTTCTTGTGATTTTGTCTTGGATACTATGTCGTACTCTTAAGGTTTTGATTCTCATTTATGATATCTATCTTCTTTTGAACTTTTAGGTTAAGTTGTTGCATTAAATACTCTGATATCTCTTTCATTTCTTTTGGTCAATACTCTTTAAATGGAACCCTAGCCTATGTTTACTTCTTTGGAGTCGATTTTGGGTAGCAGCTGCCGCATTTATTGTACCCTAGGAGGGCGGGCTGTTACATTAGTGGTGGAATTTTAAAGACTTACAAGATTCCACTTGAACTTTCGATCCATTGATTGGAGGGAAAACATCTTACGAAATAAATTGTGTTTCATCATCATCCGGTCAACCCTCACGGTCCGCGAACGGGAGTGCAAGGAGAGGATGCTTCGTTCAATATTTCTTAGCACATTCCACGCCGGGGAGCACGCCTTTAATGGATGAAGTTCAAAAAAATGTTAGGTGAATCCCAGATGATAATATTAGAATTAAATTAATATTATAAAATGTTAGGTGAAGCATTATCATTTTCTAGCATTATCATGTGCAGACATAATTAAAGTAACTTTAACCTATAAATATAATGCTAGCCACACTTTGTTCGCATATCAATAGTTGGACTAGTAATTAAAGGCACTTTAACCTATATTAGTGTGTATCCGACAAATATAGCATCTTTTTTTTTATTTTAAGAACGCTCCACACGCGTTCTTCGTCCAATACATTGGTTGTCTTTCTAAACATTAGCTTAGTTTCATTCACTTGTTAATCATGGCTGCTTATGGAGCTCTGGTTTCTCTTATGCATATCATAGATACCCTCGAGAAACATCCTTCTCCTCCCATTTCTATCAACGAAATACAAGTTCAATCCCTCACTCAAAACATTACTTTCTTGCAGGATTTTCTTGATTGCTATATTTCCCCTTTTGCTGATAGCCACGAAGCTGATCCATTGGAGCGTCGCATTGCTGATGCAGTTTACGCAGCTGAGGATGTTATCGAATCCCATATCGTGGATCAAATTCACAGTGGATCCACAATCGTTGCAGATCATAACTTCTATCACAATCTACAGAAACTGATTGAAGAAATGGATCTGATCAACAAAGAGGTGAAGTGCATTGCAGTTGAAGCTCGGACCAAGCAGAAGCCCGTTGCTGCCTTGTCGGCGTCTTCTCCCACTGAGAAAGAAAGCGTGATCGTGGGCTCTGACGAAGTGTTTCTTGAAGTTTTGGATAAGCTCACCAATGATCAACTCTACCGCCAAATCATCCCCATCCGGGGATGGGTGGCATTGGTAAGACCACTCTGGCCATGAATCTATTTGAGAATGCACTTGTTAAGGAGCGTTTTGATATTCGTGCTTGGACTACAATTTCTCAAACATATAATGTTAGAGAAACACTTAGAGAAGTTCTTTTTCGATCTAGTGGAGAATCAAGTAGTGATCTGAGTGAGAATGAGCTGGGACAAAAATTATACCAATTTTTGTTCGGTAGAAGGTATCTCATAATTATGGATGATATGTGGAGCATAGAGGCGTGGGAGAAGATAAAAAATTTCTGTCCTGATAACCAAAATGGGAGTCGAATAATCGTAACAACTAGGCTGTCAGACTTGAGTTCTCAGTTGAACGAGTCTTGTATAATTGGCATGAAATTTCTTGATGAGGCCAGTAGTTGGGATTTATTTTGTAAGATAGTGTTCAAGAAAGAAAGTTGTCCAATTGAGTTGGAGAATATTGGAAAGAATATTGTAGCAAATTGTAAAGGACTTCCTTTATCAATTACTACAATAGGAGGTCTTTTGGCAAAATCTGAGTGCACAAAAGAATGTTGGGAGCGTATAGAGCAAAATTTAAATTCAATTGTTATTAACACTAACGATGGATTTTGCTTGAAAATATTGAGGATGAGTTATATCTATCTGCCGAACTATTTAAAGCCATGCTTTTTGTATATGGGTGTTTTCAAGGAAGATTACCGTATTCGTGTGTCAATGCTTGAAAAGTTATGGATTTCTGAAGGATTTTTAAAACCAAGGAGTGGAAAATGTTTGGAAACACTTGCACAAGAGTATTTTAAGGAATTTGTTGATAGAAATCTTGTTTTAGTTGATGAATTGGGGTCTATAGGAAACATTAAGTATTGTAAAATTCATGATTTGTTGAGAGATTTGTGTTTGAAAGAAGCTGAAAAGGAAAGATTTTACCATGTCATAAGAGATGATCCTCCGGCCAGTATTAGCGTGCGTCGAGTCGTTCTTAAAACTGCAAGGTTGTTAGGATCTTTGTCACATACTCGTTCCATAATATATGATTACGACAAAGCATTACCTGAGGATGGCAAAGTTCTACCGTCTCAAGAACTTGGATTGTTGAGGACATTCAAAGCACGTCTTTCTGATAGTTATTTCCTAGAAAATGTGTTTGAATTGGTGAACTCACGGTACCTTGTTACCCATGTTCACCATGAGTCCAAATTCTCTAGTTCTATTGATCTACTTTGGAATCTACAGACATTGATTATTTATTCATATTATTGGAAAGATCGTCATGTACCAAATGAAATTTGGAAACTGCATCAACTTCGGCATCTTGAATTTGTGGTGAACGAATTGATTCTCCCGAATCCTCCTAGTGACGATAGTGACATTGTCATTATGGAGAATCTGCAAACACTCAAAGGAGTTAAGGATTTGTTATTGAATGAGGAGGTGGTTAAAAGAATTCCCAATGTGAAGAAATTGCATTTAACATACACTTGGTATCAAAAGGAGGGAGAAAACTGTCTAAGCTATCTTCAATGCTTCAGTAAATTGGAAAGCTTATGCTGCCGCACCTTTCGTCGATGTGGTGACTTTTTGCTGAGGATTAATTTCCCCAACTCTATCAGAAAGTTGGTTGTTTGTATCCTTAGCAGCACGGTGTTTGGCATGAAGTTGGAAGACATCTTCCCTAAAATCGGTTCATTACCTCTTCTTGAGAAACTTGTATTAAAATATGGTTTCTTCAAAACAGGCAAGTGGGAAACAATTGAAGGCCAGTTCAAGAAGCTCAAGTTTCTTAACTTGGTGGGTTGTAGAGGTCTAGAAAATTGGATTGTGTCAGACAGCTCCCACTTTCCACTTCTCGAGAAGCTTATTCTCTATAATTTATCCGAACTCGAGGAAATCTCATCTGAAGTTGGAGAAATAGCAACGCTGAAATCGATTTCATTGTATATATGCAGTGAAGCAGCTGTGGCATCAGCGAAAAAGATAGTAGAAGAACGTGAGGATCTATATGGAGAGAAATTAGACCTTCATGTGGAGTAGAATGCAATTTGGTAAACATTGGAGTGCAAGGCCGAGCTAGCTCAGAATGTATTAGAGTTGTAATTTTTAAGAACAAGCATTGTGTTTCTTACTTATGCTCTACTGTAAGAGCATGCATTGTGCTTCCATGTAATTTGTTTTCAATCTTTTTTCATTTGATAAATATTGGATTTGCATATGAGGTCTTATTTCTGTCAGTGTTGTTGCTTGCTCTCACTGTGGTCTTGTCTAAAAGGGGGAGGATACACAGCATCAGGCCGAAACAGAGGCACTACTCGTGCATGGTGAGCATGCTGTCTCGAGCAGGGCGTCTTCGTGAGGCGGAAGAGTTCTTAGTGAGCATGCCGTGCCAACCTGAGGCGAACGCGTGGTCTGAGAGGCTCTCAAAGGTTGCGGAGTATGTCCTGATGTCGAATAGCTATGCCTCGAGGTGGGCGATGGGTCGATGCGATGAACCGGAAAGGGATCAAGAAGAGTGGGGGTTGCAGTTGGATGGAGCTGAGAAATTGAGTGCATCTGTTTTATTCACAGGATAAATGGAAAGAAATGAAAGATGTTGAATACTGAAAGAGAAAAATATTTTTGAATATCCCTTTTGTGACTCCCTCCATCCCCATTAATTGACACCAATTTCCTTTTTCATTCGTCCCCAACTAATTGGCACCCTTACTTTTTTCCTATTTTTGGTAACGACTCCACATTCCACTCACATGTGATTATAAAATTGATATATAAAAGTAGAACTCACATTACATCAACTTTTTCCATACACTTTCCACTATATTTTTTAAAACATGTGCCAAGTCAACCGGTGCCAATTAGTGCGGGGCGGAGGGGGTACATATATTTAGAGAAGTATTGAGCTAATAATATTTGTGAATCACGAAGTTGTACACAGATATTAGTGTGAATTTCAACCTCGTTTTTTAATTAAAAAAAAAAAAAAGGATTTAGGAGCAAGGTTGGCTGCTGATAGATTTGTATCTGAAAATTCCTTATAGTTGAGACTATAATATACTGTAGTTTTAGATGTTATTCTAGAATAAGTCATACAGTGCACTTTATTGGGGCGGACCTGAGGCACGGCTGAGGGAATGGCGGTGGACCGGTGGTGAGTGAGACGGTGCACGTCGAAAGCCACGTACGGTCCACATGGTAGGCAAACTGTTGTTGATTTTGATTCTCTACTTTTTTCCCTTTGTCTATATGAATACAAGTCTGGCCTATTTGTGGTTTGATTGTTGAGAGTGTTTGTCGTGTGTAATTAAAAGCCGAGGCATCAAGTAAGAAATAGAGAGTTATACTTCAAATTCAATCCAGTTTTCTGGAGTGGGATTATGTGGCCTTAATGCCGAACCAAGTAAGCGTCGTGTTCTCGAGTCAGACCTGCAACGATTTTTGCCCAAGTAACACAGTGCATCCCGACCGGGCTTCGTACTTCTTTAAGGATAACACAATGCACTTGGATACAAAACATAATATACTTGTCCTGTCTATCAGGAGGGAGAGTCATTACGTCCACTTAATCCGACATCACGTCCTGAAGAGCCAGAGCCCCACAGGCGCCTCCCTCTTTCCATCCCACCACCACGTGATGCCATTTCAGCAGGGACATTTTGATTAGCTCCTTCCAGAATTTTGACAAGATCGGAAGCATGTCTTGCATCCTCATCACCGAAACAAGTGTAAGCCTCTCCAGTGGCACCACTTCTTCCAATTCTGTGCACATGATCCTCAACTCCATTCGGAAAGTCATAGTTTACTACCACCCTGTAACAAACATCTGT